>NW_027513461.1:0-189104 GCF_048772815.1 Callospermophilus lateralis
ATACACACACACACACACAGATATTAAAATTTAGCAAAATATATGCAAATCGAAATTCACCATGAAATATACATCAATCACAGATCCAAAAATATTCAATTTTCTTAACAGGGATTTATGTATAATGTTGTTCTACTAGGAAGCTCACCCATTATTTGAATTTTCAGTTCCAACAGCGTTTAGGAGGAGTGATGTCTTCTCACAAATTGTATCTCCCAAGTCAGTCACCTCACAAGAATGTAGGTGTGACACCAGGTAGGATTTGATATGTGCATATAAAAATACATTGCTGAATAGGCTACAGACAAAGGGAGACAGGAATTCACATATTTGTTAACTTTAAAAACACATGGAGATCTATTTCAATTAAAAATAGACTGGATTTATAACACCTAACATTTATCATGCAAAAGGCAAGATCAACTATACACCATGCCTCGTCTGAACTGCTTGTATTTCAATTCTGTTTGTGTTACTTTTCTGCATCATATTAGAATTAGTAGTCAGAGTCTAGTAGGGTATGGGTTCGTGTCAGGGATTCAGTATTTCCAATGGAAAATTGGAAAATGAATCCAATGTGTATGCAAATATGTGCTACACACAAAAAATTCCCACTCTCATTCAGAACAATGGCTTGAAATAACCACGCCCCATGTAAGAAACAATTAGAGGAGAAGAGTTAGAAAATCTGTGAATACATACATAGAATTGAAAATGCTCAGTAGCTCACAACCTTTGAGGTGGAAGAGACGTTTCCAAACCTTAGGGACAGGGTAAAACTCCACAAACATGGAACTCTGCTGGCCTAAACACTTCTGGAGATACTGACAATGAGGTTGGGTACTTGAAATATATGTTGTTGTCAGAAGCTTTAGCTTCCTTTGTAGTGAGACCATCAAACTTGGGTCTGCATTTTTGTGACCTGGAGGACATGAATTCTTATTGTCCAATGAACATGAGGCAGCAGTGCTGAATTCACTCTTTGTAGCTAAACTGTGGCCACTGGGGGATAAGTGTCTCCCCGTCTGGACTTTGAAATCATTTGGTCATGCTCCACTTTTCGTGGTGTTTCTTGCTGCTGCAGTGGGTGTTTTGTATTTGGTTCATGACATACAAGGAGTTAAACTGGGACACAATGCTGGAGGGAGTCCTGTAACGTATGGTGTGTCAAGGTCTGCAGGAGAATGCACCAACCAGGCTTCTATCCCCCATTGCTTGCCCCCTTTACCATAGGAACTTGATTCTGAATATTGCCCTGAAAACTCTCCATGTAACATGATGCCTTTACATACAAAGTTCTGCTAGCTGCACCATGTCAGTCACAAGCCATTTGAAAGCCAATGTAAGATCCACATGACCCCACCACAGATGTATTGTCACACACCTGCACACAACTGCTCTAGGCCCACTACTCAGCAGGCTCCAACTTACTGGCATCTCTGTTCTACACCATTTTCATGAAACGCAGTCAATGAAGGCATTTTCTGGTACACTCATGATCAGCAACAGGACATCCAAAGGTTCTCCAGTGCCACCTGGTCATGGGAATTTCAAAATTTGGTGGTAGTTATCTAGCCATTTTTGAAGGATGAAGTTGGAGGCACTGTGGGTTTAAATTCATTCAGGAGCCATTAAATATTGAGTAAGCTCATTTCGATGAAAGCTCTGGAGAACTCTCACAGGAAAGGCTTCCCAAAGAGTGGCCCAAGGTCACATGAAGCCAGGCCCATTGAGGTCTACAATGTGAGGTCCATGTGTGTTTTGACTCTCAACTATGGCTGTCAAGTCTTTCAAAATAAAATCATGTGATATCCTTGCTGAGATTCTCAGTGCTCTGTGGACAGGAACCCTGGGCGTAGATCTCAGTTTCCAAGGGTGACTCTCATGCATGGCCTGCTAAAATCCCAACACAATTCATGGCAATACTTCTCTGAGGTCAGTTCCAGAACTCAGTCTCTAAGGTAAATCACACCTGAGTTCAATCCCAGGTGGACCCAGTCATCTCTTCCAAATGCCACACAAATGACCACAATTAAAACCAAAACACTCCCACATGGCCCTCATCTTCTTCCATATAGACCCACATCATAACCACTGGCTGGTGGTTTTCATGAGTTGCGCAGCCTAAGACAGTATCCAAAATAAGCTCCCTTGCCCCTCATTTGCCTAAAGTCATGGTGGCCTGGACACCCTTCCGGTGAACCATGAGTGATCAAAAAGGCTTGCTGTTAATACTGCTTCGATTTTCCAATTTTAGGCCTACTGACTCTTGGGTTTAGATTCTTAATGTTAAATGGAGACATGAGAAAAACCAAGCACCTCTGGGCTAGCCTCTTCAGGGCTTTGAAAAACTCATTTGAGCAAAAAGATCTTGATTCTCACTTGATGGAGGTCAGGATCCTTAGAAGAATTCGAGAGACTTCATCCACAATGACTGCTCTTTTGGCCATTTTGGTTTTGGATACACAAGAGATCTTTCTTTAGATCCCTCAGGTTCTGAGAATCTAGGCCACAGCCTCACAGGGGGCCAAGAGCCTGAATCAGACACATCCCATTCCAAAGCAATTAAGCAAAGAGCCACAGGTGATGCCCATTTATTTCCATTTGAAAACTGGTTTCTTCATGCTTCACAAAGGGGTGGCCTGAGGCAAAGATGTTCCTGACATTCAGTGCAACAGAACAATAGGTAAGCAAAATTCCCAAAGCAGGGTTTCTCCACTGAGACTTTCATGGTCACACTGATATCTGAGTTTTCTGAGATGCTCACCATTCCCTTCAGCTATGTAGTACATGGCCATGTCACAGAGCTTGGAGGTGGTACATATTTTGGACACAAAACCATCAGTCTATTCTGGAGAGTGCCCACAATTCAGGAAGAAAACAGGAACTTAGGAAGATAGTAGGTGTTGCCCATCTATAATACAAGCCACAGTCCATTCATAAATCGGGCAGGATGAATGCTAAGAAGATTTCAACTAGACAGGACTCATCCATTGATGCATTTTCTTTTCTAATGTCTACAACCAGGGGCACAGTGGGATACACTGATATCCAAACACATGCCTTGTCAAACGACTTACTACAAACAGGTCCCGCCAAAACAAACAAACCGCCATTCCTACCTATTCTCAGAACATGAGACAAATTCACAAATCCCCACCCACACCCACAAAGACACCTCCTTCCCCCAAGTTGGTCTGTGACTATCTGGAGTTTCCACTGACTCGTGGGCCATAGTATGTTCCAAATAAATGGCCTTCCTGTCTCAGACCTGCTTTCCTTGTGCAACTCTGTGAATTTGTCAGGAGCCAGCAGTGTGCCACTACCTGCTTTCTCAGGAAAAACCCCTCTTCACAGCTTTCCTGCGTTTTGGACATCCTCACATCAGTTGGTACCAAAAATGAATGTCTGTGTCCTTGGTAAATCCAAACAAGGAGACCACTGGGACTGGGACTGGACTGGCTATGGGTTCCTGTCTTCCTGGATCCCAAGTTCAGAGAGTTCCATCACCAAAGAAGTGATGTGAGGTCACTTCCTTCAGGAACTGAATCAGATCACTGCCTTGGCAACCTCTTTGTCCTAACAGTTGCTTCCAAGGCTACCATGAGAAAGAGGCTGCCCCTACTTCCTGTGACACTTTCACAAGTTAGAATGCTATATCAACCATAGGCACCCGGGAGCAGCTCTCCACACAGGCCTGGTTTGGTCCATCTTCTCTACATTAAAAAGAGAGAGGCTGATTCAGAAACAACCCTTCATTCTGACCATGTTGTTTGCCAGGGAAGATGACTTTTGCTCTCTCAGGTCCTTCATAGCTGCCTACATCTTCTCCAGTGATCATTTCTGCATGGAACTTTGTGGTTCTCAGCAGGTGGAAGATCCCCTACATTCCTATATTGTAAGACCAACTCTGTCCCTGCTCGTCTGTAAAGTTAGATTGAGGGAACAGTGTATGTTTAGGGTTAATAACATGTTCGATTTGGGTTAGAAATTATTCTGCTGGATGAATAATTGTACAAGAATAATGAGGTGAAATGTATGTAGGAAAACAGAAATCTAAGTAAAATTTGAAGCCCAGAAGGGGATTGGGCTTCAAGGGATTGTGATACTTAGCATTGGGATCAAGGGATTGTGATACTTAGCATTGAATTATGTTCTGCAGAGATGTCTCAGAGAGATCGATACACAATGGCATAAGACCCTGTACCTTGGATTATTGAATGTAGAAGAGAACATCCAGTCAGAAAGCGTTAATAGGTAGGATTAGGAAGATAGTCAGTAGGTTTAGGAGGAAGAGTGAGTATAGGATTTGGAACAAAAGTTTCTTAGCAATAGGGTTTCGATTAGAGTGTGAATGGAAATGTCAGCACATGTGAAGAGTCAGTCACAATGATGAACTGGGGAAAATATGTAGGAAAGCAATCAATAGAGACATTATGAAATCAGGAAAAGTATAAAGTGAGAGAAAAGATTAGATGTTTTCAACAGGGTTGAATTTGAATATATAATCTTAGGAAGAAACAAATATATTGTCACAAATAGGATTGATTTTTGAGAGCATTAGGCAACTTGGACATGGATGTTTTTAGTAATCCATATTCACTTTACATTTAGGCTTTGGTACAAACATAAGTGTGACCTTTTCTTTTTGTGTCCAAATATTACTGTGATAAAATGTATATGTAGATAAGGTGACATGAGTATTTCTTCCATCATTTCTGAGACCAATAATTTGAAGACGTATAAATTAGTATTGGGTTTACAAAGAGGTGTACCCTGTGTCTATGAATATAAAGAAAAAGCATGAATAGACTGTACAGTGAATAAATAATATAACTGGTTTCACTTTAAATCATGGATTGAATTGATATCTGAAAATATATAAGAAATATTATATTGATACAAAATCATTCATTCCAACCAGTTATACATCTAATGGTAATATTGGTGTTATGGATTATTATGAAGGGTGTGTGAGTTTTGCTTCAAAAGTGATTATGGAAATCGAAAATAATGTATTTGGAAAGAAGTCTCATGAGAAGACCAGTCAAGAAACATGGAGGAATACATGTGTTTCGAAGCAGAAAATGATTGAAAGTGAAACAAATGCCTATGATTTTGTAACTTGTGGATGAAATATATATCTTATAATGTGCATAAACTGAAGAAATAGTAAAATACCAGTGGTGAATAAGAATGAACATAAAAATACACATCATGTCCCATAGGAATCTATTTGCATTAATGAGAAACTGGGTCAATTATTGTAGAAATATTAGGATTTGTATTCACGATTCACTGAAGTTAATTTTCAGTAATAGGAAACAAATAGTATTTCAGGTGGTTGAATATTTCCGAGAATAATCTTGTGAAATGTTGACTATAAATCCACATACATGAACTAGAATGAAATTAAGGAGTGTATAATAAGACACATATATTTAATATTTTAAAACATCTGGAGTGTGTATACACACACACACACACACACACATTAAAAAGTAGTAGTATATATGCCAATCGAAATTCATCATGAAATATATATCATCCACAGATCGAAAAATATTCATTTTCCTGAACATTGAATTATGTATAATATTGTTCAACTAGGAAGCTCACAGAGAGGATGAATTTTCAGATCCCACAGTGTTTAGGAGGAGTGATCACTTCTCACAATTTGTATCTGCCAAGTCAGACACCTGACAAGAATGTACGTGTGATACCAGGTAGGATTCTATATATGCATATAAAAATAGATGTGCTGAATAAGCTACATAGAATGGGAGAGAGGAATTCACATATTTGTTAACTTTAAAAACACATGGAGAACTATATCAATTACAAATTGACTAGATTTATAACACCAACACTTTGTCACGCAAAAGCCGTGTCCAACTATACACTATGCCTCCTCTGATATGCTTGTATTTCTATTCTGTTTGAGATATTTTTCTCCATCATATTAGGATTAGTAGTCAGAGTATAGTAGGTTATGGGTTAGTGTCAGGGATTCAGTATTTCAAGTAGAAAATAGGAAAATGAATCTAATATGCATGAAAATATGTGCTACAAAAAATATTCCCACTCTCATCCAGAAGAATGCCTTGAAATTATCTTCGCCCCTAGTATGACACAATTAGAGGAGAAGAGTTAGAAAATATGTGAATACATATCTGGACTGGAAAATGCTCAGCATTACACAACTATGGAGGTGGTAGAACAGTTTCCAAAAGTAAAGGACAGTGTAAACCCTCCACAAACATGGAGCTATGCTGGCCCAAAGACTTCTTGAGAAACTGCCTCTGAGTTTGGGTAGTTGAAATATATGTTGTTGTCAGGAGCTTAACTTCCTTTGTAGTGAGACCATCAAATTTTGGTCTGCATCTATGTGACCTGGAGGACATGGTTTCTTATTTTCCAATGAACATGAGGCTGCAGTGCTGAATTCACTCTTTGTAGCTAAACTGTGGTCACTGGGGGCTAAGTGTCTCCCCATGTGGACTTTGAAGCCATTTGGTCATCCTCCACTTTTCCTGGTGTTTCTTGCTGCTGCACTGGGTGTTTTGTATTTGCTTCACGACATACAAGGAATTCAACTGGGAAACAGTGCTGGAGGGAGTCCTGTAACATGTGGTGGGTCAGGGTCTGCAGGAGAATGCCCCAACTTGGCTTCTATTCCACATTGCTTGCCCCCTTGACCATACCAACCTGATTCTGAACATTGCCCTGAAACCTCTCCATATTACAAGATGCCATTTCATATAATGGTCTGCTGGCTGCACGAAGTCAGTCACAAGCAATTTGGAAGCCAATGTAATATCCACATGGCCAAACCACAGATGTATTATCACACACCTGCACACCACTGCTCTAGGCCCACTACTCAGCACGCTCTAACTTACTGGCATCTCTGTTCTACACCATTTTCAAGAAACCCAGTAAATCAAGGCACTGTCTGGTACACTCATGATCAGCAATGGGACATCCAATGGTTATCCAGTGCCACCTGGTCATTGGAAATTTCAAAAATTTTATGATATTTATCTATCCATTTTTCAAGAATGAAGTTGAAGGCACTTTGGGGTTTCCATTCATCCCGGAACCATTAAATGGTGAGGAAGCTCATTTCAATGAAAGCTCTGAGGAACTCTCACAGGCAAGGCTTCCCAGAGTGTGCCCAAAAGGTCACATGAAGAAAGGCCCTTTAAGGTCTATAATGTGAGGTCCTTGTGTGTTTTGACTCTTAACTGTGGCTGCCAAGTTTTTCAGAATAAAATCATGTGATATCCTTGCTGAGATTCTCAGTGCTCTGTTGAAAGCTTTCCTGGGCCTAGATCTCAGGTTTCAAGGGCGACTCTTATGCATGGCCTCCTACAATCCCAACACAACTCATGGCAATACTTCTCTGAGGTCAGTTTCAGAACTCAGTTTCTAAGGGGAATCACACCAGAGTTCAAGCCCATGTGGACCCAGTCATCTATTCCAAACGCCACAAAAATGACCACATTTGAAACCAAAACATTCCCACATTGCCCTTATCTTTAACCATATAAACACTCATCATTAACTCTGGCTGCAGGTTTCCAAGAGTGGCGCAGCCCAAGACAGTGTCCAAAATATGCACCCTTGCCTTTCATTTGTCTAAAGTCAGGATGACCTGGACACCCTTCCTGTGAACAAGGAGTGATCAAATAGGCCTGCCATTAATACTGCTCTGCTTCTCTAATTTGAGGCCTACTGACTCTCAGGTATAGATTCTTTATGTGATTTGGCATCATGAGAGAACCCAGGTACTTCTGCAGGACTTTGAAGAACTCATTTGACCCAAAGGATCCCTATTCTCACTTGATGGAGGTCAGGAACCTAACAGAGGAAGGCAAGAGACTTCATCCACAATGAATGATCTTTTTGCCATTTTGGTTTTGGATGCACACATGGGATCTTCTTTAGATCTATCAGTAGCTGAGAATCTTAGCCACAGCCTCTAACAGGGCCTAGTGTCTGATTAAGACACATCCCTTTCCAAAGCAATTAAGTAAAGAGCCACAGGTGATGCCCATTCATTTCCATTTGAAAACTGTTTCTTCATTCTTCAAAAGGGGGTGGCCTTTAGGCAAAGACCTTCCTGACATTCAAGGCAACAGAAACATAGATAAGCAAATAGAGCCAAGCAGGGTTTCTCCACTGAGACTTTACTGGTCACACTGGTATCTGAGTTTTCTGAGATGTTCCCATTCCCTTCAGCTATCAAGGACATGGCCATGTCACAGAGTTTGGAGGTGGTACATATCTTGGACAATAAACCATGATACTATTCTGGAGAGTGGCCAGAATTCAGGAAGAAAACAGCAACTTAGGAAGTTAGTAGGTGTTTCCCATCCATAAGGCAAGCAACAGTCCATTAATCAATTGTGCAGGATGAATGCTGTGAATCTTTCTACTAGACAGGACACCTCCATTGATGCATTCTCGTTTCTAATGTCTAAAACCACGGACACAGTGGCTACACAGACATAGAAACACTCGCCTTGTCTAAAGACTTACTAGAAAAAGTCGACTCCAAACCAAACCAACCACCTTTCCTACCTATTCTCAGAACATGAAACAAAACCACAAACTCACACCCACAACCAAAAAGGCACCTCCTTCCCAAAAATAGGTCTTTAACTATCTGGAGTGTCCTCTGACTGGTGGGCCATACTATGTTCCACTCGAAATGGCCTGTCCGGTCTCAGATCTTGTCTCCTTGGCCAACTCTGTTATTCTGGGAGGAGCCAGTGGTTAGCCACAACCTGCTGTCTCAAGAAAGGCCCCTCTTCAGAGCTCTACTGGCATTTGGCCATCCTCACATCACTAGGTACCAAGAAGGTCTGACTCTGTACTTGGTAAATCCAAACAAGTGAGCCCACTGGGACTGGGACTGGGACTGGCTCTTGGTGCCTGGCTTCTTGCATCCAAATTTCAGAGAGTTCCATCACCAAGAAAATGAGGTATGTCACTTTCTTTGGAACTGAATGAGGCCACTGCCTTGGCAACAACTTTGTCCTAACACTTGCTTACAATGGTCCCATGAGTTGGAGGGTGCCCCTACTTCCTGTGACAATTTGACTAGTTAGAATGGTATATCAAAATAGACACCATGGAACAGCTCTCCACGAAGGCTTGGTTAGGTCCATCTTCTCTCTACATTAAAAAGAGAGAGTCTGATGCATACACATCCCTTCGTCCTGTGCAGGTTGTTTGCCATGGAAGATGGCTTTTGCTCATTCAGGTCCTTCATAGCTGCCTACATCTTCTCCAGGGATAATTTCTACATCGAACTTTGAGGTTCTCAGCAGTTGGAAGATCACCTACATCCCTTATTGAAAGAATAGCCCTGTCCCTGCTCTTTTGTAATGTTAGATTGAGGCAACAGTGTATGGTTAGGGTTAATAACAGGTTCGATTTGGGTTAGGAATCATTCTGCGGGATGAATAATGGTATTGGGAGCCTGCAATATATAGAAATATAGTGGTTAAATATAACTATGGAAACAGAAATCTAGGTAAGATTTGAAGCTCAGAAGTGCATTGGGCAATAGATTGGGACACGTAGCTTTGAATTACGTTCTGCATACATATTTCAGAAAAATCGACATACAATGGCATAGGACCTTGTACCTCGGATGATTGAATGTAGTAGAGTACATCCACTCAAAAAGGGATAGTCGATAGGATCAGGAAGATAGTCAGTATGTTTCGGAAGAAGATAGAGTATAGGATTTGGACCAAAGTTCATTAGCAATAGGGTTTTGGTTAGAGAGTGAATGTCAATGTCAGCACATGTGAAGGGTCAGTCACAATGTTGAACTGGGAAAAATATGTAGGAAAGTAGATATCAATAGAGACATTAGGAAATCAGGCAAAGTATAAAGTGAGTGAAAAAACTAGACATTTCCAACAGTTTTGAGGTTGAATATATAATCTTAGGAAGAAACAAAAATGTGGTCACCAATAGGATTGACATTTGAGAGCATTAGGCAACCTGGATATGGATGTTTTTAGTAATCCATGTTCAGTTTCCATTTAGGCTTTGGTACAATCATACGTGTGACTTTTGCATTTTGTGTCCAGAATATTACTGTGGTAACATGCATATGTAGATCAGGTGACATGAGTATTTCTTCCACCATTTCTGGGAGCAGTATTTAGAAGACGAATAAATTAGTATTGGGCATACTAAGAGGTGTACCCTGTGTCTATGAATATAGAGATAATGCATGAATAGACCATATAGTGAATAAATAATATAACTGGTTCCACTTTAAATAATGGATTAAACTGATATCAGAATATATATAAGAAATACTATATTGATATGAAATCATTCCTTCCAACCAGTTATACATCTAATGGTGATATTATAGTTATGGTTTATCATGAAGTGAGTGTCAGTTTTGCTTCAAAAGTGATAAAGGAAATCAAAAATAATGTATTTGGAAAGAAGTCTCATGATAAGACCAGTCAAGAAACCTGGAAGAATCCATGTGTTCTGAAGCAGGAAGTGATTGAAAGTGAAACAAATGCCTATAAGTTTGCTAACTTGTGGATGAAATATATATCCTATGATGTGCACAAATATAAGAAATAGTAATGTACCAGTGTTGAATTAAAATAAATTTCAAAATACACATCATGTCACATAGGAATGTACTTGCATTGATGTTAAACTGGGTCAGTTACTGTAGAAGTATTAGTATTTGTATGCAACATTAACTGAAGTTAGTTTTCAGTACTGCAAACAATATGTATTTCAGATGGATGAATATTTCTGAGAATGATCTTGTGAAAAGTTGATTATAAATCCATATACATGAACATGAATGAATTTAGTGAGTGTATATAAGACACATATATTTCATATTTTGAAAAATCTGGAGAGTGTATATATATATATATATATATATATACAAAAAAAACACACACAGACAATAAATTAGCAATCGAAATTTATCGTGAAATATATATCTTCCACAGATGCAAAATTATTTCTTTTAGAACATGGATTTATGTATAATGTTGTTCTTCTAGGAAACACACCCCTAGGTTAAATTTTCAGTTCCAACAGAGTTTAACAGGAGTGATCATTTCTCACAAATTGTATTTGCCAAATTATCCTCCTCACAAGAATGTAGGTGTGATACCATGTAGTGTTCTATATGTGCATTTAAAAATACATGTGCTGAATAGGCTACAGAGAAAGGGAGAGAGGAATTCACATATTTGTTAACATTAAAAACACATGGAGAACAATTTCAATTAAAAATTGACTAGATTTATAACACCTACAATTAATCATGCAAAAAACAAGTCCAACTATACACCATGATTCCTCTGAACTGCTTGTATTCCTATTCTGTTTGTGTTATTTTTCTCCATCATATTAGGAGTAGTAGTCAGAGTTTATTAGGGTATGCGTTAGTGTCAGGGATTCAGTATTTCGAATGAAAAATTGGAAAATGACTCTAAAGGGTATGCAAATATGTGCTACACAAAAATGTTCACACTCTCATCCAGAAGATTGCCTTGGCATTACCTTAGTTCCAAGTAAGATACAATAAAGGAGAAAAGTTAGAAAATCTGTAAATACATATCAGGAATAAAAAATGCTCAGGAGTTCACAAACTTGTAGGTGGTAGAGGAGTTTCCAATAGTAAGGGACAGGGTAAACACTCCACAAACATTGAGCTCTGCTTGTGTAAAGACTTCTTGAGAAACTCTCTGAGGTTGGGCTCTTAAAATACATGTTGTTGTCAGGAGCTTTAGCTTTCTTTGTTGTGTGACCATCAAATCTGGGTGTGCAAATATGTGACCTGAAGGACATTGTTTCTAATTTTCCAATGAAAATGAGACAGCAGTGCTGAATACTCTTTTTGTAGTTAAACTATGGCCACTGGGGTGTAAGTGTCTCCCCGGGTTGACTGTGAAGCCATTTGGTCATCCTCCAATTTTCGTGCTGTTTCTTGCTGGTGCACTGGGAGTTTGGTATTTGCTTCATGAAATACAAGGAGTTCAACTGGGACACAGTGCTGGAGGGAGTTCTGTCACGTGTGGAGGGACACGGTCTGCATGAGAATGCACCAACCAGGATTCTGTCCCACATAGGTTGCCCCTTTGTCCATAGCAACCTGATTCTGAACATTGCCCAGAAACCTATCCATATAACAAGATGCCTTTACATATAAGGGTTTGCTGGCTGTACCCTGTCAATCACAAGGCAATTGGAAGCCAATGGCAGATCCACATGCCCCAACACACATGTTTTTTCACACACCTTCACACCACTGCTCTAGGCCCACTAATGAATAGGCTCCAACTTACTGGCATCACTGTTCTACACAATTTTCATGAAACCCACTCAGTCAAGGCACTGTCTGATACACTCATGATCAGCAACAGGACATCCAAAAGTTTTCCAGTGCCACCTGGTGGTGGGAATTTCAAAAATTTCATGGTATTTATCAAGCCATTTTTCGAGGATAAAGTTGGAGGCTCTGTGGGTTTCAATTCATTCAGGAACAATTAAATGTTGAAGAAGCTCATATCAATGAAAGATCTTGAGAACACTCACAGGCAAGGCTTCCCAAAGAGTGGCCAAAAGGTCACATGAAGTCAGTCCCATTGAGGTATACAATGTGAGGTCCATATGTGTTTTGACTCTCAACTGTGGCTTTAAAGAATTTCAGAATAAAATCATGTGATATGCAGGCTGAGATTCCCAGTGCTGTGGGCAAAGCCACCCTGCACCTAGGTCTCCCTGCACCACAATTAATACCTGAGATGTTGGTTGCATGGCCTAGTAAAATCCAAACACAATTCATGACAATACTTCTCTTATGTCACTTCCAGAATTCAGTCTCTAAGGGGAATCATACCAGAGTTCAAGCCCAGGTGGACCCAGTCATCTGTTCCAAGCGCCAAACAAATTACCACAATTCACAACAAAATGCTCCCACATGCCCCTTATCTTATTTCATGTAGACACTCATCATAACATCTGGATGGAGGTTTCCATGAGGGGCACAGCACAAGACAGTGTCCAAAATAAACTTTCTTGCCCCTCATTTGCCTAAAGTCAGTGTGGCCTGGAAATCCTGACTGTGAACCAGGAGTGATCAAATACGCCTGCCGTTAATACTCCTTGGCTTCTCCAATTTGATGCCTACTGACTGTGGGGTTTAGATTCTTTATGTAAACTGGATTCATGAGAAAACCCAAGCACCTATGGGCTAAACTCTGCAGGGCTTTAAAGAACTCATTTGACCCAAAGGATCCCTATTTTCACTTGATGGATGTCAGGAATATTAGAGAAGAAGGTGAGAGTCTTCATCCACAATAACTGCTCTTTTGGCCATTTTGGTTTGGGATGCACCCATGGGATCTTTCTTTAGATCCATCAGGTGCTGAGAATCTAAGCCACAGCCTCACACAGGGCCAAGAGGCTGATTCAGACACATCCCTTTCCAAAGCAATTAAGCAAAGAGCAAAACACACACAGACATTATAAAGTGGCAATATATATGCCAATTGAAATTCATGATGAAATATATATCGTCCACAGATCCAAAAATATTAATTTTACTGAACATGGATTTATGAATAATGTTGTTCAACTAGAAAGGTTACCCTTAGGTTGAATTTTAAGATCCAATAGCGTTTAGGAGGAGTGATCTCTTGTCATAATTTGTATCTGCCATGTCAGCCACCTCACAAGAATGTATATGTGATACCAGGTAGGATTCTATATGTTTATATAAAAATACATGTGATGAATAGGCTACAGAGAAAGAGATAGAGGAATTCACATATTTATTAACTTAAAAAACACAAGGAGAACTATTTCAATTAAAAATTAACTAGATTTATAACACCTACCCTACATAATGCAAAAGGCAAGTCCAACTATACACCATGCCTCTTCTGAACTGCTTGTATTTCTATTGTGTTTGTATGCACTGTGGGTTTCAAGAACCATTAAATGTTGAGGAAGCTCATTTGAATGAAACTCTGGAGAACTCTCATAGGCAAGGCTTCCCAAAGAGTGACCAAAAGGTTAGATATAGCCAGGCCCATTGAGGTCTACAATGTGAGGTCCATGTGTGTTTTGACTCTCAACTATGGCTACCAAGTCTTTAAGAATAAAATCATGGGATATCTTGGCTGAAATTCTCAGTGCTCTGTGGAAATCCACCCTCGGCCTTGATCTTAGTTTCCAAGGGCGACTCTCATGCTTGGCCTCCTAAAATATCACCACAATTCATGGCAATACTTCTCTGAGTTCAGTTCCAGAAGTCAGTCTCTAAGGGGAATCACACAAGAATTCAAGCCCAGGTGGACCCACTCATCTCTTCCAACCGTCACACAAATGACCACAATTAATACCAAAACACTCTCACATGGCCCTCCTCTTCTTCTATAAAGGCACTCATCATAACATCTGGCTGGAGGTTTCCATGAGGGGCACAGCCCAAGACAGTGTCCCAAATAAGCTCCCTTGCCACTCATTTGCCTAAATTCAGGGTGGCTTGGACACCCTTCTTGTGAACCAGGAGTGATCTGAAAGGGTAAAATAAATTGAAATTAAAGTGTAAAAGTTGAAGTGTAAAAGACTGGGTTTTGTAAAGTTTCTAAGCTGCAAGGCCTGAGGTAAAATGTAAAGGACCAGGTATTGTTAAGTTCCTATGCTACATGCAAAACCTGAAATTCCTGTAGCTTGTAGTACAATTCCCGACTGCCCAGTAAATATTCCCCCTGACCGCCTGGTTATTTAATAACCTAGGACCCTGTGTGGCCTGGCACATAGGCATTGCAAGGCCTAAAGCAATCTGTTTGAATGTGTACCTCGCTTTAGAACTGACCTATCACTCCTGCCTCACCTGTTCCTGCCAATGAATGAACTAATCATGTTTAGGAATTGTTGTTTGATTTTTCTGCGGTGTATGCTGATTTCTTAAAGGAGACTGTGATATATGTAAAGTCCCGCCCTCCCCAAAAAGTGTACTTAAGCACTGCTCAACCCCTGCTTGGGGCTCTGGGCTGATCTCCCTTCTTGAGTGAGCACGTAGCCCCAGCATGCTGGATTGGATCCTCAATGAACGCCTTTTTCTGTTGCATGAGCCGCGGTCGCTTGGTGGTCTCTTCCTCCGACGTTCACCGGATCCTTACATTTGGTGCGTTGGCCGGGAATCACGCAGCATAGGACAAGGACACCCCAACAGACCCCTCTGGGGGTAAGTAAGGCGCTTCTTTCCATTTTTCCTTGCGATCGCTCAGAGCTTTTTGTTCAGGTTCCGTTTTTCCGTTTTTGGTTTGGGTTGGCAGAGTGGCTGCCAGCGGAGAACGTAAGTTCCCCCTGTCAGTGGTGGACAAACGTGTCCTAAAGCCACAGACCACGTAATTGCAAGGGATGCCTTGGAGGACTCAGGGAGTGATGGATGTGCCCTCATTAGGTGAGGAGGGACGGATGAGCCCACATTAGGTGACTCTGCTGCCAACCCATCATATCTTGCTGGCTACTTTTTTCTCTCAGGTTGAATTCACTGTCTGGCTTTGTGGTCTAACCCATCAGGTTTTGCCAGTTACTAGGTTCTAATCTTTACTTCTGAACTCGTGTTAAATGTTACCTGTGTGTACATGTTTGTGTCACGTTTGTATTGTCCTTGTCTCTGTTTGAGAAACTCTCATTTTGGGACAAAGCCATTCCATGCCTCTGTCCTTGAAGCCTTTCCTGGTCCCTGCCTCCAATCCGACACCGTCACCCAGGATCCTATCACTCAAACCTTCTACTCCTTCCCCTCTTCCCTCCATTCTCCCTGAGTCACAAGATTGTAGATCTTGGGGTTGTGAACAAACGGGAGCTGCATGATGGTCTTTGTGTGTCTTTTTATCTGTGTTTCTGTTAAATGTGATGGCATTGTTTGGATCGATGCAGAGTCCCGAGTTCCAACCTGCCTTACATATGTGGAAGTTACTTTAGCTAAATTTTAAACTAATGCTTCTCCTGTGAGGGACCAAAAGTCAATAGAACCGCCAATTTTTCTGTTCTCACCTTTTGTACCTCTCTTAGCTGTGTTTTAAAGAACTTTGATAAACTTTACTCCCCTTTGTTAAGCAAGATTACGGAAGCAGTGATTTCTTTTCTTCCCGTAGTAGGCTTGAGCATGCCCACTGCAGAGGGAAATGTCTGGGGTCAAAGAACATTGATATCTCGCTTAAACTTTTCTCAAAACCCTGTCCTCATTATTAAATTGGCATTAATTGGCTTTGGGATGGGAACCAAGCTTTCAGTCATAAATTTTGACACCCCAGAGGGGACTTTAAATAAACCCCACTCTGCCCTCTTGGGGAAGCCTAGCACTCAAAACAACTGCAAGCAGAGGATGAAATTTTTGGGAGCTGACTACTGCAAAGTTGGGAGACATAGAATATGCCTGGTGCCTGGGGTCAAAGCAAACCAGAGGAACTAATCCTGTAAGTAAATGGTGAGGCTAAGGGACTCCCAGCAGCTGACAGAGCCATTTTGCTGTGGGGAACTCCCTTATTCCTTACGTGCACTTTAAGGATTTCTCCACCTCTGTTTACTTAACAAAAGGGACAATGAATGCATTAATATGTTGATATTATAGATTGTTTCTTGGGGATGATCTAGGGTGAATGTGTATCTAAAAATGATTTTTTTTTTTAATTTTAACCATCTCGTATCTAAATGGGTTTCTAAAGCATTGCACTATGTTACAGTTAAAAGTTGGGTTTAAACAATTGTTTAGTTTGATTTCAGGTAGTTCATGCTAGGAAACTTAAATACTTAGGATAAAAAATAATTAAAGAGTTTTAATTTTGAACTAGGCAGCCTGAAAAAATTTCACTAGATATACCAGTGCATTAACTTGGGAAGAGATAATAAATTATGATATGGTATCTATTCCCATCAGTGTGTAAGATTTTAAAAAATGGTACTAAATTAAAACGTTGGTCTGGCTTATTGAAATGACATTAATTAGCAACAGTCTTGGAAATTTTTAAAGCTTAATTTCGGATACACATGGTAGTGTGTGGTTCTTTTTAAAAAATTTTCAGCCAATTTAATGTAACTTAATACTATTAGAAACTTCATAACAAAGAAAGGGGCTTAACGATCCTATAGAAACTTCTTCTGATGGTGACTTGAATATTATCAAAAAATGATCCTATTTTCAGTTTTGTGTGAGCAAGTTTTTCTAGTGTAGAAAAATCTAAAGATATAAAATTTTGAGAATTACATCTTAAACTTGCATCAAAATTTTCAACATCCAAACCTGGAAATTATGACTTATAGCTAAAATGCCTTAGGCCTGAGGTTTCTGCTACGAATTCCAGTCTTTTCAGTTTTCCAGACCTCAGCCAGGACTTAAGTTGATATGCAAGTAAAAGAAGCCTGCAGCACTCAGCAGGAGACAGATAAAAAAGAGTAAATGTGTCTTTTTACCTGAACTCAAACTAGACCTAACCAAAAAATTATATTATACGGTATTTACTAATTACTGGCCAGTCATCTTTTTTAGGACTCTTGCTTTTCTTAGATTCTGTATTTTTTTTTTTGAGCTCATGATCTTGATTCTGCTGATTGGTTAATGTTTTCTGATCAGTTCTATTTTTGATCGACTCTGGAGTTTTTAGCATTTCAATGGAGATTTCACCTGAAAAAGCTACAAGGCTTTTACTATTGTGTTATGTATTACATTTGTGTTACGTGTTGTATGTTGGTATGTCTGAATGTGTGTATGTCCATATATCATGCAGTGATATGACAATTGACAGATGAGGAGAACTCATGAAAAATTTAGAATGTATCCAAATGTGTTTGATTCACGTGATTCATATGTTTTAATTCAAATTGGGTAAACAGATAAAAATAAAGATGTCTTTAAAATTAGGCCTATAAGTTTTCTAGGTTTTCAAAAAGGCCCTAATAAAATGTAGATGTCTATAAAATAATCTGCCTAAATTCAGAAATTTACAAGTATTGTATTGAAATGTGAACAGAAAGAGGTTAGTAGATGAAAAAGAGAAACTAAAAGGTTCCAGATATAGATCTAATAGAGGAAAAACGTGTTTCTGGATAAGAGAGTCTATATGATTAAGTAATTAAAAGGGTTTAAGTAAATAATAAAAAAAGGTGTGTGTAACTTGGTTATATGTGTACGTTTTGAGCAAGTAATCTTAAAAAATTAAACAGCTGGTAAAACAAGTACTGTTTTTATAAAATTGTGCCATGTTATTTCTTTAAAATCTAAACTTGTTTAATACAAAAACATCAATGTAATTGTGGTGTTAATGTGTTCATATCTTCCAGGTATACAAGTCTGTAAGGTAGAAGCTTCTAAAGACCATTGTATCAAGCTGGTGTTCTAAGGTTGTATGGTAATTCTAGGCTTAAAAGAAAAACATGTTGGAGATTTATGTATATCATTTGTGTTCTATAATTGGACTTGTTATCAATAAGATATGTACAGTTCCATGTTACTTTTTACACTGAGATACAATCTAAAAGTATTTTTAACTTAATGAGAGCCAAATCTGTGAAGGTTTTATTGTAAACACAAAGGTAATGCCCATTCATTTCCATGTGAAAACTGTTTTCTTCAGGCTTCACAAAGGGGTGGCCTGAGACAAAGACTTTCCTGATATTCAGGGCAACATAACAATAGGTAATCAAAAGGCCCAAAGCAGGGTTTCTCCACTGAGACTTTACTGGCTACACTGATATCTGAGTTTTCTGAGATGCTTGCCATTCCCTTCAGCTATCCAGTACATGGCCATGTCACAGATCTTGGAAGTGGTTCATATATTGGACACAAAATCATGAGCCTATTCTGGAGAGTGGCCAGAATTCAGGAAGAAAACAGGAACGTAGGAAGATAGTTGGTGTTGCCCATTGATAAGGCAAGCCACACTCCATTTATAAATTGTGCCGGATGAATGCTGGGAAGTTTTCTCCTTGAGAGGATACACCCATTGAGGCATTCTCTTTTCTAAAGTCTACAACCACGGACACAGTGGGATACACAGACCTAAAAACACTCGCCTTGTCAAAGGACTAACTAGAAACACTCCACTCCAAACCAAACACACCCCCTTTCCTAACTATTCTCAGAACAAAAGAAAAAAACACAAACCCATACCCACAACCACAAAGGCACCTCCTTCCCCCAAGTAGGTCTGGAACTATCCAGAGTGTCCTCTGACCGGAGGGCCATACTATGTTCCCCAGAAATGGTCTGTCCTGTCTCAGATCTGGGCTCCTTGGTCAACTCTGTGAAGTTTTCAGGAGCCAGCAGTGAGCCTCTACCTGTTTTCTCCAGAAGGGCCCCTCTTCAGAATTTTTCTGGAATTTGGCCATTCTCACATAAGTAGGTACCACAAAAGACTGACTCTATCCTCGGAAAATCCAAACAAGTGAGAACACTGGAACTGGTGCTGGGACTGGGTCTTGGTGCCTGGCTTCCTGGAACCCAAATTTGGAGAGTTCCATCAACAAGGATGTGAGGTGAGGTCACTTCCTTTAGTAACTGAATGAGGTCACTGCCTTGGCAACCAATTTGTCCTAACATTTGCTTCCTAAGGTCTCATAACATGGAGGATGTCCCTACTACCTCTGACACTTTCACAAGTTAGAATAGTATAGAAACCATAGTCACCTGGGAACAGCTCTCCACAAAGGCCTAGTTTGGTTCATCTCCTCTACCTTAAGATGAGAGAATCTGATTCAGACACAACCCTTCATCCTGACCAGGTTGTTTGCCATGGAAGATGCCTTTTGCTCTATCATGTCCTTCATAGCTGCCTACGTCTTCTCCAGGGATCATTTCTGCATGGAACTTTGAAGTTTTCAGCAGGTGGAAGATCCCCTGCATTCCTGTATTGTAAGACCAAATCTTTCCCTGCTTTTCTGAACACTTAGATTGAGGGAACAGTGTATGGTTAGGGTTAATAATATGTTCAATTAAAACCAAAATACTCCCACATGGCCCTCATTTTCTTCCATGTAGACATTCATCATAACCTCTGGCTGGAGGTTTCCATAAGGGGCGCAGCCCAAGACAGTGTCCAAAATAAGTTCCCTTTCCCCTCATTTTCCTAAAGTCAGGGTTTCCTGGACACCCTTCCTGTAAACCAGGATTGATCAAATAGGCCTGCCAGTAATACTGCTCTGTTTCTTCATTTTGAAGCCTACTGACTGTGAGGTATAGATTCTTTATGTGATTTTAGTCATGTGAGAACCCAAGCACTGCTGCAGGGCTTTGAAGAACTCATTTGTCTCAATGGATCCCTCTACTTACTTGATGGAGGTCAGGAACCTAACAGAGGAAGCAAGAGACTTCATCCACAATGACTGATCTTTTTGCCATTTTGGTTTTGGATGCACACATGGGATCTTTCTTTAGATCTATCAGGTGCTGAAAATCAAAGCCACAGCCTCTCTCAGAGCCGAAAGGATGATTCAGACACATCCCTTTCCAAAGCAATTAAGCAAAGAGCCACAGGTGATGCTCATTCATTTCCAATTGAAAGCAGTTTTTTTCAGGCTTCACAAACTGGTGGCCTGAGGAAAAGACCTTCCTGACATTCAGGTCAACAGAACAGTAGGTTAGCAAAAGGCACAAAGCAGGGTTTCTCTACTGAGACTTTACTGGTCACACTGATATCCGAGTTTTCTGAGATGCTCCCAATTCCCTTTATCTATCCAGTACATGGCCATGTCACAGAACTCGACAGAGGTCCATATCTTGGACAAAAAAACATGAGCCTATTCTGGAGAGTGGCCAGAATTCAGGAAGAAAACAGGAACTAAGGAAAGAAGTAGGTGTTGCCCATATAAGGCAAGCCACAGTCCATTTATAAATTGGGCAGGATGTGTGCTGAGATGCTTTCTACTAGACAGGACACATCCATTGATGCATTCACTTTTCTAATATCTACAACCACGGAAAAAGTGGGAAACACAAACATAGAAACACTCGCCATGTCAAATGACTTACCAAAAACAGTCCACTCCAAACCAAACATACTGCCTTTCCTACCTATTCTCAGAACATGATACAAAACTACAAATTCACACCCACACCCACAAAGGCACCTCCATTACCCAAGTAGGTCTGTGACTATCCAGAGTGTAGTCAGACTGGTGGGCCTTACTCTGCTCCCTCGAAATGGACTTTCCTGTCTCAGATCAGGTCTCCTTTACCAACTCTGTAAAGTTGTCAGCATCAATCAGTGAGTCACTACCTGCTTTCTCAGGAAAGGCCCCTCTTCAGAGCTTTCCTGGCATTTAGCCATCCACACATCAGTATGTACCAAGAAAGACCGACTCTGTCCTTGGTAAATCCAAACAAGTGAACCAACTGGGACTGGGACTGGGACTGGCTCTGAGTACCTGGCTTCCTGGATCCCAAGTTCAGAGAGTTCCATCACCAAGGAAGTGAGGTAGGTCACTTCCTTCAGGAACTGAATGAGGTCACTATCTTGGCAACCACTTTATCCTAACATTTGCTTCCAAGGGTCCCATGAGAGAGAGGCTTCCCCTACTTCCTGTGTCACATTCACAAGATAGAATGGTATATCAACCATAGGCACATGTTAACAGCTCTCCACACAGACCTGGTTTGGTCCATCTTCTCTACATTAAGAAGAGAGAGGCTTATTCAGACACATCGCTTCATCCTGACCAGGTATTTTACCAAGGAAGATATCTGTTGCTCTCTCAGGTTCTTCATAGCTGCCTACATCTTCTCCAGGGTTTATTTCTGCATGGAACTTGAGGTTCTCAACAGGTGGAAGATCCCCTATCTACCTGTATTATAACACCAACTCTGTCCCTGCTCTTCATAAAGTTAAATTGAGGGAACAGTGCATGGTTAGGTTTAATAGCATGTTCGATTTGGGTTAGGAATCATTCTGTGAGATGAATAATGGTATTGGGAACCTCCGATATTACAAGCATATATAGGTGTAATATAAGTATGAAAACAGAAATCTAGGAAAGATTTCAAACCCAGATGAACATTGGGCCCTTGATTGGGATACTTAGCTTTGAATAATTTCCGCAAAGTTGTCTCAGATAAATTGATATACAATGGTATAGGACCTTGTACCTTGGATGACTGAATGAGGAAGAGATCGTCCAGACAAAAAGAGATAGTTCGAAAAGTTATTTAGATATAGGGTTTTGGTTAGAGAGTGAATGTAAATGTCAGCATATGTGAAGAGTCAGTCACAGTGCTGAACTGGGGAAAATGTTTAGGAAAGCAGATATCAATAGAGACATTAGGAAATCAGGGAAAGTACAAAGTGAGTGATAGGATAAGATGTTTTTAACATGGTTGAGTTTGAATATATAATCTTAGGAAGAAACAAATATGTAGTCACCAATAGGAATGATATTTGAGATCATTAGTTAATCAGGACATGGATGTTGTTAGTAATACATGCTCACATTAAATTTAGGCTTTGGTACAATCATAAGGGTGTCCTTTGCATTTTTTGTCAGGAATATTACTGTGTTGAAATGTAAATGTATATCAGGTGACTACAGTATTTCTTCAACTATTTCTGAAAGCAACATTTTAAGACTGATAAGTTAGTATTGGGGACACAAGTACGTGTACCCTGTGCCTATGATTATAAAGATGATGCCTTAATAGACCATACTGTAAATAAATAATATAACTGGATCAAACTTTAAATAATTGATTGAATTGACATCTGAAAATATATAGGAAATCTTATATTGATATACATAAGTTCATTCTAACCAGTTATACATCTAATGGTAATTTTAGCATTATGGTTTATGATGAAGAGTGTGGGAGTTTTGCTTCAAAAATGATTATGGAAATCGAAAATAATATGTTTGGAAATAATCTCATGCAAAGAACAGTCAAGAAACATGGAGGAATACATATGTTCTGAAGCAGCAAGTAATTGCAAGTGAACCAAATGCGTACAGATTTGTGAACTTGTGGATGAAAAGTATTATCCTATGATGTCCATAAACTGAAGAAATTGTAATGTACCAGTGTTGAATAAAAATGAACTTCAAAATACACATCATGTCCCATAGGATTTTACTTGCATTGATGTTTAACTGGGTCAGTTACTGTACAAATATTAGGATTTGTAAGCACCATTCACCAAAGTTAGTTTTCAGTACTGGGAAATAAATATGTATTTCATGTGGATGAATATTTCTGAGAATAATCTTGTGAAAATTTGATTATAAATCCACATATAGGAACATGAGTTAAATTAATGAGTGTATAATAAGACACACATATTTCATATTTTGAATAATCTGGAGAAAAAATATATATATATATATATACATATATATATATATATAGATACAAACACAGACATTAAAATGTAGTAATATGCATGCCAGTCAAAATTCATTATGAAATATATATCATCCTCATATCCAAAAATATTCTTTTTACTGAGCATGGATTTATGTATAATGCTGTTCATCTAGGAAATTCACCAATATGTTGAATTTTCAGTTCCATCAGTATTTAGGGGCAGTGATCTCTTCTCACAATCTGTATCATCCTAAAACAGCAAGCTCACAAGAATGTACGTGTGATACCAGGTAGGATACTAAATATGCATAATAAATTTCATGAGATGAATAGGCTACAGAGAAAGGGAGACAGAAATGTACATATGTGTTAACTTTAAAAACTCATGGAGAAGTATTACAATAAAAAGTTGACTAGATTTATAACACATACACTTGATAAAGCAGAACGCAAGTCCTAGTATACACCATGCCTCCTATGTACGGCCTGTATTTCTATTCTGTTAGGTTTCTTTTTCTACATCATATTAAGATTAGTAGTCAGAGTCTAGTAGGGTATGGGTTAGTGACAGGGATTCAGTATTTCTAATGGAAAATAGGAAAATGAATCTAATGTGTATACAAATATTTGCTAGACAAAAATCTTCCCACTGTCCTCCAAAACAATGCCTTGATATTTCCTTCGCCACAAGTAATACACAATTAGTGGAGAAGAGTTTGAAAATCTGTGAATATATATCTGGAAAAGAAAATGCTCAGGAGTTCACAACCTTGGAGGTGGTAGAGGAATTCCCAAAAGTAAGGTACAGGGTAAACACTCCACAAACATGGAACTCTGGTGGCCTAATGAGTTTTTGAGAAACTGCCTCTGAGTTTGGGCCCTTGAAAAATTTGTTGTTGTCAGGAGCTTTAGCTTCCTTTGTATTGAGACCATCAAACCTGGGTCGGCATCTATGTAACCTGGATGACATGGTTACTTATATGCTATTGAACATGAGGCAGAAGTTCTGAATTTTCCCTTTGTTAGTAAACTGAGGACACTGGGGTCTAAGTGTCTAACCATGTGATCTGTGAAGCCATTTGGTCATACTCCACTTTTCGTGGTGTTTCTTACTGCTGCACTGGGAGTTTGGTATTGGCTTCACGTAATACAAGGAGAAAAACTGGGACACAGTGCTAGAGGGAGTACTCTCACGTGTAGTGGTTGAGGGTCTGCAGGAGAATGCACCAACCAGGCTTCTATCCCAAAAAGCTTGCACCCATGTCCATAGCAACCTGATTCTGAACATTGCCCTGAAACCTCTCCATATACAAGGTCCCTTTACTTGTAAGGTTCTGCTGGCTGCAACATGTCAGTCACAAGTCATTCGGAAACCAATGGCAGAACCACGTGTCCCGACGACAGATGTTTTATCATACACCTGCCCACCACTTCTCTGGGCCCACTAATCAGCAGGCTCCAACTTTCTGGCACCTCTGTTCTCACCATTTTCATGAAACCCAGTCAATCAATGCAATGTCTGGTACACTCATGATCAGCAACAGATATCCAAAGGTTCTCCAGTGCCATCTGTTCATGGAAATTTAAAAAATTCATGGTATTTATCTAGCCAATTTTCAAGGATGAAGTTGGAGGCACTGTGGCTTTCAATTTATTCAGGAACCATGAAATGGTGAGGAAGCTTATTTCAATTAAAGCTCGGGAGAACTCTCAGAGGCAAGGTTTCCCAAAGAGTGGCCAAAAGGTCACATTAAGCCAGGCCCATTGAGGTCTACAATTGAGGTCCATGTGTGTTTTGACTCTCAACAATGGCTGCCACGTCTTTCTGAATAAAGTCATGTGATATCCTGCTTGAGATTCCCAGTGCTCTTTAGAAAGCTATCCTGGGCCTAGATCTCAGTCTCCAAGGGCAACTCTCATGTGTGGCCTCCTAAAATCCCAACACAATTCATGTCAATACTTCTCTGAGTTCATTTCAGTCTCTAAGGGGAATCACTCCAGAGTTGAAGTCCATGCGGACCCAGTCATCTCTTCCAACCACCACACAAATGACCACAATTAAACCAAAACACTCCCACATGGCCCTCATCTTCTTCAATATAAACTCTCATCATAACCTCTTGCTGGAGGTTTCCATGAGGGGCGCAGCCTAAGGAAGTGTCCAAAATAAGCTCACTTTCCCCTTATTTGCCTAAACTCAGTGTGGCCTGGAAACCCTTCCTGTGAACCAGATGTGATCAAATAGGCCTGCCATTAATACTGCTCTACTTCTCCAATTTGAGGCCTACTCTCTGTGGGGCATAGATTCTTTATGTGAATTGGGGTCATGAGAAAATCAAGCACCTATGGGCTACCCTCTGCAGGGCTTTGAAGAACCCATTTCAGTGAGTCGAGGAATTGGACCAAATGTTCTTTAGATATAGGGTTTTTGTTAAAGAGTGAAAGTAAATGTCAGAATATTTGAAGAGTCAGTCACAGTGATGAACTGGGGAAAATGTGTAGGAAATCACATATCAATAGATACATTAGGAAATCAGGCAAAGTACAAAGTGAGTGATAGGATAAGACATTTTTAACAGGGTTCAGATTCAATATTTAATCTTAGGAAAAAACAAATATGTAGTCACCAATAGGAATGATATTTGAGATCATTAGTTAATCAGGACTTGGATGTTGTTAGTAATACATGCTCACTTTCAATATAGGCTTTGGTACAATCATAAGTGTGTCCGTTGCATTTTGTGTCAGGAATATTACTGTGATAAAATGTGTATGTATATCAGGTGACTAGAGTATTTCTTCCACCAATTCTTAAAGCAATATTTTAAAGACTTATAAATTAGTATTGGGGATACAAATAGGTATACCATCGGTCTATGAATATAGAGATGATGCCTTAATAGACCATACTGTGAATAAATAATATAACTGGTTCAAACTTTAAATAATGGATTGAATTGATATTTGAAAATATATAGGAAATTTTATATTGATATACACAAATTTATTCTAACCAGTTATACATCTAATGGTAATATTAGCATTATGGTTTATCATGAAGAGTGTCTGAGTATTGCTTCAAAAATGATTATGGAAATCAAAAATAATGTGTTTGGAAAGAATCTTATGAAAAGAACAGTCAAGAAACATGGAGGAATACATGTGTTCTGAAGTAGGAAGTGATTGAAAGTTAACCAAATGCCTATAAATTTGTGAAATTGTGGATGAAAGGATATATCCTATAATGTCCATAAACTGCAGAAATAGTAATGTATCAGTGTGGAATAAAAATGAACTTCAAAATACACATCATGGTCCCATAGGTGTCTACTTGCATTGATGTGAAACTGGGTCAGTCACTGTGGAAATATTACGATTTGTATGCACCATTCACTGAATTTAGTTTTCAGTACTAGGAAATAAATATGTATTTAAGGTGGATGAATATTTCTAAGAATTATTTTGTAAAAATTTGATTATAAATCCACATACACACACATGAGTGAATTTAGAAAGTGTATAATAAGACACATATATTTCATATTTTGGAAAATCTAAAGAGTAGATATCTATATCTAGATAGATAGATAGATAGATAGATAGATAATTAGATACTCACATACACAGACATTAAAATGTAGCAATATATATGCCATTCGAAAATCATAATAAAATAGATATCATCCACGTATCCAAAAATATTCGTTTTACTGAACATTTATTTATGCATAATACTGTTCATCTAGGAAATTCACCCATAGGTAGAATTTCCAGTTCCATCAGTATTTAGAGGGAGCGATCTCTTCTCACAATTTGTATCTTCCAAAATAAGCAAGCTCACAAGAATGTACATGTGATACCAGGTAGAATTCTAAAGATGCATTAAAAAATACATGTGATGAATAGGCTACAGAGAAAGTGAGACAGAAATTTACATATGTGTTAATTTTAAAAACTCATGGAGAAGTATTACAATGAAAAGTTGACTAGATTTATAACACATACCATTGATAAAGCCGAAGGCAAGTCCAAGTATACACCATGACTCCTATGAAAGGCCTGTATTTCTATTCTGTTAAGTTTCTTTTTCTCCATCATATTTTGATTAGTAGTCAGAGTCTAGTAGGGTATGGGGTAGGTTCAGGGATTCAGTATTTCAAATGGAAAATAGGAAAATGAATCTAATGTGTATGCAAATATGTGCTACACAAAAATCTTCCCACTCTCATCCAGAACAATGCTTTGACATTACCTTCGCCCCAAATAAGACACAATTAGTGGAGAAAAGTTAGAAAATCTGTGAATACATATGTGGAAAGGAAAATGCTCAGGAGTTCACAAACTTGTAGGAGGTAAAACGGGTTACAAAAAGAGAGAGGGTAAACACTCCACAAACATGGAGCTCTGCTAGCCTTTTTGAGAAACTGCCTCTGAGGTTGGGCAGTTAAAATATATGTTGTTGTCAGGAGCTTTAGCTTCCTTTGTAGTGAGACCATCAATTCTGGGTCTCCATCTATGTGACCTGGATGACATGGTTTTTTATTTTCTAGTGAACATGAGGCAGCAGTGCTGAATTCTCTCTTTGTAGGTAAACTTTGGCCACTGGGGTCTAAGTATCTAACTGTGTTGTCTGAAAAGCCATTTGGACATTATCCACTTTCGTGGTGTTTTTTACTGCTGCACTGTGAGTTTGGTATTGGCTTCACGAAATACAAGGATTTCTACTGGGACTCAGTGCTGGAGGATGTACTCTCACGTGTGGTGGGTTACTAAAATGCACCAGTGGGGCTTCAATCCCACATAGCTTTTCAACTTGACAATAGCAACCTGATTCTGGACATTGGCAGGAATCCTCTCCATATAATAAGATGCCTTTACATACAGTCTGCTGGCTGTACCATGTCAGTCACAAGTGATTTCTAAGCGAATGGCAGATCCACGTGGCCCCACCAGAAATGTTTTTTTTCACACACCTACACTCCACTGCTCTAGGCCCACTAGTCTGCAGGCTCCAACTTTCTGGCATCTATGTTCTACACTTTTTCCATGAAACCCAGTCAATCAAGGCACTGTCTGATACAATCATGATCAGCAACAGGACATCCAGAGGTTCTCCAGTGCAACCTGGTCATGGTAATTTCAAAAAATTCATGGTATTTATCTAGATATTTTTCAATAATGAAGTTGGAGGCACTGTGGGATTCAATTTATACAGGAACCATTAAAAGGTGAGGAATCTCATTTCAATGAAAGGTCTGGATAACTCTCACAGGCAAGGCTTCCCAAAGAGTGGGCAAAAGGTCACATGAAGCCAGGCCCATTGAGGTCTACAATGTGAATTCCATGTGTGTTTTGACTCTCAACTATGGCTGACAATCTTTCAAAATATAATCTTGTGATATCCTGGCTGAGATTCCCAGTGCTCTGTGGAAAGTCACCCTGGGCCTAGATCTCAGTTTCCAATGGCGAATCTCATGCGTGGCCTCCAAAAATCTCAACACAATTCATGGCAATACTTCTCTGAGCTCAGTTCCACAACTCAGTCTCTAAGGGGAATCACAACAGAGTTCAAGCCCAGGTGGACCCAGGCATCTCTTCCAATTGCCACACAAATGACGACAATTAAAACCAAAACACTCCCACAGGGCCCTCTTCTTCTTTTATATAGACACTAATCATAACCTCTAGCTGGAGGTTTCCATGAGGGGCAAAGCCCAAGACAGTGTCAAAAATAATCTCACTTGCCCCTCATTTGCCTAAAGTCAGGGTGGCCTGGACAACATTCCTGTGAAACAGAAGTGATCATATAGGACTGCTGTTAATACTGCTCCACTTCTAAAATTTGAGGCCTACTGACTGTGGGGTATAGATTCTTTGTGTGAATTGGAGTCATGAGAAAACGCAAGCACCTATTGTCCAGCCTCTGCAGGGCTTTGAAGAACTCATTTGACACAAATGATCCCTATTCTCACTTGATGGAGGTCATTAATATTACAGAGGAAGGCGAGAGGCTTCATGTACAATGACTGATCTTTTTTTCCATTTTGGTTTTGGATGCCCACATGGGATCTTTCTCTAGATACATCAGGTGCTGAAAATCTAAACCACAGGCTCACACAGGGCCAAGAGGCTGATTCAGACAAATCCCTTTCCAAAGCAATGAAGTAAAAAGCCACAGGGGATTCCCATTAATTTCCATTTGAAAACTCTTTTCTTCAGGCTTCACTAAGGTTTGGCCTGAGGCAAAGACCTTTCTGACATTCAGAGCAACAGAACAATAGGTAATCAAAAGCCCCCAAGCAGGGTTTCTCCTAGGAGACTTTCCTGGTTACTCTGATATGTGAGTTTTCTGAGATGCTCGCCATTCCCTTCAGCTATCCAGTACATGGCTATGTCACAGAGCTTGGAGGTGGTACGTATCTTGTACAAAAATACATGATACTAATCTTTAGAGTGGCCAGAATTCAGGAAAAAATGAGAACATAGGTAGATAGCAGGTGTTGCCCATGGATAAGGCAAGCCTCAGTCCATTCATTAATTGGGAAGGATGCATACTGGGAAGTTTTCTACTAGACAGGACACACCCAATGAGCTATTTTCTTTTCTAATATCTACAAAGAAAAACACAGTGGGATACACAGACACAGAAACAGTCTCCTTGTCAAATGACTTACTAGAAACAGTCCACTCCATACCAAACAAACCTCCTTTTTTACCTATTCTCAGATCATGAGAAAAAACCACAAACACAAACCAACACCCACAAATGCACCTCCTTCTTCCAAGTAGGTCTGTGACTATCTGGAGTGTCCTCTGACTGGTAGGACATACGATGTAACCCAGAAATAGCCTTTCTGTCTCAGATCTGGTCTCCTTCGTCAAATCTGTGAATTTATAAGGAGGCAGTGGTGAGCCAATTCCTATGCTCTCAGGAAAGACCCCTCTTCAGAGCTTTCTTGGTATTTGGCAACCCTTACATCAGTAGGTACCAAGAAAGACTGACTCTGTCCTTGGTAAATCCAAAGAAATGAGCCCACTGTGACTGCGACTGGGACTGGCTCAGGGTGCCTGGCTTCCTGGATAACAAAATTCAGAGACCTCCATCACCAAGGAAGTGAGGTGAGGTCACTACCTTCAGAAAATGAATGAGGTCACTGTCTTGGCCACCACTTTGTCCTAACAGTTTCTTCCTATTGTCTCCTGACATGGAGGCTGCCCTACTTCCTGTGATACTTTCACATGTTAGAATGGTATAGAAACCATAGTCACCTGGGAACAGCTCTCCACACAGGCCTGGTTTGGTCCATCTTCCCTACATTAAGAATAGAGAGGCTGACTCAGACACATCCTTTCATCCTGACCATGTTGTTTGCCATGGAATATGACTTTTGTTCTCTCAGGTCCTTCATAGCTGCCTGCATCTTCTCCAGGGATAATTTCTGCATGGATTTTGAGGTACTCAGCAGGTGGAAGATCTCCTAACTTCCTGTATTGTAATACCAACTTTGTCCCTGCTCTTCTGTAAAGTGAGATTGAGGGAATATTGTATGGTCAGGGTTAATAGCATGTTCGATTTGGGTTGGAAATCATTCTGCTGGATGAATAATTGTATTGGGAACCAGCGATATTTATAAGAATATAGAGGAAAAACATAAGTATGAAAACAGAAATCTAGGTAATATTTGAAGCCCAGAAAGATTTGGACCCTTGATTGGGATCCTTAGCTTGAGTTATGTTTTGCACCGAGGTCTCAGTTAAATTGATATACAATGGCATAAGACCCTGTACCTCAGATGATTAAATGTAGAAGAGAACATCCAGTCAAAAAGGGATTGTGTGTAGGATTAGGAAGATAGTCAGTAGGTTTAGGAGGAAGAGTGAGTCTAGGATTTGGACCAAATGTTCTTTATCAATAGGGTTTTGGTTAGAGAGTGAATATAAATGACACCATATGTGAAGAGTCAGGCACAATGATGAACTGGGGAAAATATGTAGGAAAGCAGACATCAATAGAGACATTAGGAAATCTGGCAAAGTATAACATGATAGGATTAGAGATTTTCAACAGGGTTGAGGTTGAATACATAATCTTAAGAAGAAACAAATTTGTAGTCACCAATAAGATTGACATTTGAGAGCATTAGGCAACCTGGACATGGATATATTTAGTAATCCATGTTCACATTCCATTGAGGCTTTGGTACAATCATAAGGGTGACCTTCGCATTTTGTGTCCAAAATATTACTGTGATAATATGTATATGAAGATCAGGTGACATGAGTATTTCTTCCACCATTTCTGGGGGAAATATTTTCAAAAGATATAAATTAGTACTGGGGATACTAATAGGCTTACCCTGTGTTTATGAATATAGAGATGATGCATTAATAGACCATAATGTGAATAAATTATATGACTGGTTCCAAATTTAAATAATGGATTGTATTGATATCTGAAAAAATAGAAGAAATCATTTATTGATAGACATACATTCATTCCAACCACTTACATATCTAATGGTTATCTTAGGGTTACCGTTTATCATGAATAGTGAATGAGTTTTGCTTCAAAAATGATTATGGAATCGAAAATAATGTGTTTAGAAAGAAGTCTAGTGAAAAGACGAGTCAAGAAACATGGAGAAATATAAGTCTTCTGAAGGAGGAAGTGATTGAAAGTGAACCAAATGTTTATAAATTTGTGAATTTGTGAATGAAAGGATATATTTTATGATGTCTATAAACTGAAGAAATAATAACGTACCAGGTTTGAATAAAAATGAACTTTAATAAACACATCATATCCAATAGGAATCTACTTGCATTGATGTTAAACTTGGTCAGTTACTGTAGAAATATTACGATTTGTAAGCACCCTTCCCTGAAGTTAGTTTTCAGTACTAGGAAACAAATATGTATTTCAGTGGATGTATATTTCTGAGAATAAACTTGTTAAAAGTTGATTATAAATCCACATATATGAATATGAATGAATTCAGGCGGTGTATAAGAAGACACATATATTTCATATTTTGGTAAATCTGGAGAATATATATATATATATATATATATATATATATATATATATATATATATAGACACACAAACACACACACATTATAATGTAGCAATATATATGCCAATTGAAATTCATCATGAAAAATAACTCATCCGCATATCCCAAAATATTCATTTTACTAAACAGTAATATATGTATAGTGTTGTTCATCTAGGAAGCTCACTCATGGGTTGAATTTTCTGTTAAAACAGCGTTTAGGAGGAGTGATCTCTTCTCACAATTTGTATCTGCCAAGTCAGCCACCTCACAAAAATGTACATGTGAAACCAGGTAGGATTCTATTTGTGTATATAAAAATACATTTGCTTAATAGGCTACAGAGAAAGGGAGACAGGAATTCACATACTTCTTAACTTTAAAAACACATGGAGAATTATTTCAACAAATAATTGACTAGATTTATAACTCCTACCTTATATCATGCAAAAGGTAAGTCCAACTATACACCATGCTTCCTCTGAAATGCTTGTATTTCTATTCTGTTTGGGTTATTTTTCTCCATTATATTAGGATTAGTAGTCAGAGTTTAGTAGGGTATGGGTTAGTGTCAGGGATTCAGTATTTCAAACAGAAAATTGTAAAATGAATCCAATGTTTATGCAAATATGTGCTAAACAAAATCTTCTCTCTCTCATCCAGAACAATGACTTGAAATTCCCTTGGCCCCAAGTAAGTCAGAATTAGAGGAGAAGAGTTAGAAAATCTGTGAATATATATTTAGAATGAAAAATGCTCAGGAGTTCACAACCTTGGAGTTGATAGAGCAGTTTCCAAAAGTAAGTGACATGGTAAACACTCCACAAACATGGAGATCTGCTGGCCTAAACACTTCTTGAGAAATTGCCTCTGAGCTTGGGCACTTGAAATATATGTTGTTTTCAGGAGCTTTAACTTCCGATGTAGTGAGACCATCAAAGCTAGGTCTGCATCTATGTGACCAGGAGGACATGGTTTCTTATTTTCCAATGAACATGAGGCAGCAGTGCTAAATTCTCTCTTTGTAGCTAAATTGTGGCCACTGGGGCTAAGTGTCTCCCCATGTGGACTGTGAAGCCATTTGGTCATCCTCGACTTTTCGTTTTGTTTCTTGCTGCTGCACTGGGAGTTTGGTATTTGCTTCACGAAATACAAGGAGTTCAAGTGGGACACAGTGCTGGAGGGAGTTCTGTCACGTGTGGTGGGTCAGTGTCTGCATGAGAATGCACCAACTAGGCTTCTATCCCACATAGCTTGCCCCTTGACCATAGCAACCTGATTCTAAACATTGCCGTGAAAAATCTCCATATAACAAGATGCCTTTATATAGAAGGGTCTGCTGGCTGCACCGTGTCTGTCTCAAGGCATTTGAAAGTCAATGGCAGATCCACATGGCCCCACCAGAGATGTTTTGTCACACACCTGCACACCACTGCTCTAGGCCCACTACTCAGCAGGCTCCAACTTACTGGCATCTCTGTTCTACACGATTTTCATGATACCTAGTCAATCAAGGCACTGTCTGGTATACTCATGATCAGCAACAGGACATCCAATGGTTCTCCAGTGCCAACTGGTCATGAGAATTTCTAAAATTTTATGGTATTTATCTAACTATTTTTCACAGATGAAGTTGTTGGTACTGTGGGTTTCAATTCATTCAGGATCCATTAAATGTTGAGGAAGCTCATTTTAATGAAGGATCTGGGGATCTCTCACAGGCAAGGCTTCCCAAAGAGTGGCCAAATTGTCACATGAAGCCAGGACCATTGAGGTCTACAATGTGAGGTCATGTGTGTTTTGACTCTCAACGATGGCTGCCAAGTCTTTCAGAATAAAACCTGTGATATCCTAGCTGAGATTCCCAGTGCTCTCTGGAAAGCCTCCCTGGGCCTAGACCTCAGTTTCCAAGGGCGACTCCCATGTGTGGCCTCCTGAAATCCCAACAACATTCATGGCAATACTTCTCTGAAGTTAGTTCCAAATCTCATTCTCTAAGGGGAATCACATCAGAGTTCAAGCCCAGGTGGACCCAGTCATCTCTTCCAACTACCACACAAATGACCACAATTAAAACCAAAACACTCCCACATGGTTCTCATCTTCTTCCATATAGACACACATCATAACCTGTGGATGGAGTTTTCCATGAGGGGCACAGCCAAACCAGTGCCCAAAATAAGCTCCCTTGCCCCTCATTTGCCTAACGTCAGGGTGGATTGGACATGCTTCCTGTGAACCAGGAGTGATCAAATAGGCCTGCCGTAAATGCTCCACTTCTCCACTTTGAGGCCTTCTTACTGTGGGGATTATATTCTTCTTTTTCTAATTTTTTTTGGAAATTTAATTGGAAAGTTAAAAAAAAATGTTTTGCAGAATGTTAAATTTCTAATGGCAAAGCCTTCACCTTGTTTGTGAAGGAAACCTTGATGCCTTGCCAATCTGGTAACATGGAGACACTCAAAATTTTCTGTTACATACTACATGGATGAATGGCTATAGCACATAGTTTTTTAAAACTGAAAGGCAGATACCAGCAAGTAAGATAACAAATAAAAGACAATTTTATTAAAAACTAAAGTTGTTAAATGACTCAAATATTGGAAATTCAATTCTTTTTATTTTTGGTTGTTCAAAACATTATAAAACTCATGATATATCATCTTTCATACATTTGACTCAATTGGGTTATGAACTCCCATTTTTACCCCAAATACAAATCGCAGAATCACATCAGTTACACACTCACGTTTTTACATAATAGCATACTAGTTATTGTTGTATTCTGCTACCTTTCCTATCCCCTACTATTCCCCCTCCCCTCCCATCTTCCCTCTCTACCTCACTGCTGTTGTTTAATTCTCTCCCTTGTTTTCCCCTCTTTGGCCTCACAACCTCTTATATGTAATTTTGTGTAACATTGAGTAGTCTCCTACCATTTCCATATGCTTTTCTTTCTCTCTCCCTTTCTCTCCCCCCACTCATCTCTGTTTAGTTTTAATATTTTTCTCATGTTCTTCCTCCCTGTTCTGTTCTTATTTGCTCTCTCTATATAAAAGGAAACATTTGGCATTTGTTTTTTAAGGATTGGATAGATTCGCTTAGCATAATCTATTCTAATGCCATTCATTTCCCTGCAAATTCTATGATTTTGTCATTTTTCAGTGCTGTGTAATACTCCATTGTGTATAGATGCCACATTTTTATTATCCATTCGTCTATTGAAGGGCATCTAGGTTGGTTCCAAAGTCTAGCTATTGTGAATTGTGCCGCTATGATCATCGATGTGGCAGTATCCTTATACTGCTCTCTATTAACATCCTCAGGGAAGAGTCTGAGAAGGGCGATATCTCGGTCAAATGGTGGTTCCATTCCCAGCTTTCCCAGGAATCTCCATACTGCTTTCCATATTGTACTCACCAATTTGCAGTCCCACAAGCAGTGTACAAGTGTACCCTTTACCCCACATCCTCACCAACACTTATTGTTGTTCGACGTCATAATGGCTGCCAATCTTACTGGAGTGAGATGGTATCTTAGGGTGGTTTTGATTGCATTTCTCTGACTGCTAGAGATGGTGAGCATTTTTTCATGTACTTGTTGATTGATTGTATGTCCTCCTCTGTGAAGTGTCTGTTAAGATCCTTGGCCCATTTGTTGATTGGGTTATTTGTTATCTCATTGTTTAATTTTTTTGAGTTCTTTGTATATTCTAGATATTAGGGCTCTATCTGAAGTGTAAGGGGTAAAAATTTGTTCCCAGGATGTAGGCTCTCTATTTACCTCTCTTATTTTTTCTCTTGCTGAGAAAGATCTCTTTAGATTAAGTAAGTCCCATTTGTTTATTCTTAATTTTATTAACTCTTGGGCTATGGGTTTCCTATTAAGGAATTTGGAGCCCAACCCCACAGTATGTACATCGTTGCCAACTTTTTCTTCTATCAGACGCAGTGTCTCTGATTTTATATCTGGCTCCTTGATCCATTTTGAGTTAACTTTTGTGCATTGTGAGAGAAAGGGATTCAGTTTCATTTTGTTGCATATGAATTTCCAGTTGTCCCTGCACCATTTGTTGAATATGGTATCCTTCTTCCATTGCATGCTTTTAGGCCCTTTTTCAAATATAAGAAAGTTGTAATTTTGTGGATTTGTCTCTGTATCCTCTATTCTGTACCATTGGTCCATCTGCCTGTTTTGATACCAGTACCACACTGTTTTTGTTACTATTGCTTTGTAGTACAGTTTGAACTCTGGATTCACACTTCCTGCTTAGAATTGCTTTCGCTATTCTGGGTCTTTTGTTTTTCCATATGAAATTCATGATTATTTTATCTATTTCTACAAGAAATGCCATTGGGTTTTTGATTGGCATCGCATTAAACCTGTAGAGAACTTTGGGTAATATCGCCATTTTGATGATGTTATTTCTGCCTATCCATGTACAGGGCATACTTTTCCATCCTCTAACATCTTCTTCTATCTCTCTCTTTAGGGTTCTGTAGATTTCATTGCATAAATCTTTCACCTCTTTGGTTAGGTTGATTCCCAAGTTTTTTATTTTCTTTGAGTATACTGTAAAAGGAGTGGTTTTCCTCATTTCAATTTCAGAAGTTTTGTTGCTGATATACAGGAATGCCTTAGATTTATGCGTGTTGATTTTATATCCTGCCACTTTGCTGAATTCATTTACTAACTCTAGCAGTTTCTTTGTAGACCCTTTTGGGTCTGTTAAATATATTATCATGTCATCCAAAAATAGCGATAATTTAAGTTCTTCTTTTCCTATTTTTAAGTCTTTAATTTCTTTTGTCTGTCTAATTGCTCTGGCTAGTATTTCAAGAACTAAATCGAATAGAAGTGGTGATAGATGGCATCCCTGTCTTGTTCCAGATTTTAAAGGGAATGCCTTCAGTTTTTCTCCATTTACGATGATGCTAGCCTGAGGTTTAGCATATATAGCTTTTACAATGTTGAGGTAAGTTTCTGTTATTCCTAGTTTTTATAGAGTTTTAAACATAAAGGGATGCTGTACTTTGTAGAATGCTTTTTCTGCATCTATCGAGATGATCATATGGTTCTTCTCTTTAAGTCTATTGATTTGGTGAATAGTATTTATTGATTTCCGTATATTGAACCAGCCTTGCATCCCTGGGATGAATCCCTCTTGATCATGATGCACAATTTTTTTATATGCTTTTGTATTTGATTTGCCAGGATTTTATTGAGAATTTTTGCATCCAAGTTTATTAGAGATATTGGTCTGTAGTTTTCTTTCTTTGAAGTGTCTTTGTCTGGTTTTGGGATCAGGGTGATGTTGGCCTCATAGAATGAATTTGGAAGAACTCCTTCTTTTTCTATTTTTTGAAATAGCTTGAAAAGTATTGGTATTAATTCATCTTTGAACGTTTTGTAGAACTCTGCTGTATAACCATCTGGTCCAGGGTTTTTTTTGGTAGGTAGTCTTTTGAAGGTTTCTTCTATTTCTTCCTTTGTTATTGGTCTATTTAAATTTTGTGTGTCTTCCGGACTCAATCTGGGCAGATCATATGACATAAGAAATTTATCGATATCTTCATTATCTTCTGATTTATTGGAATATAGGGTTTCAAAATACTTTCGAATTATCTTATGTATTTCTGTAGTGTCTGTTGTGATATTGCCTTTTTTATCCCATATGTTAGTAATTTGAGTTCTCTCTCTACTTCTCTTCATTAGCATGGCTAAGGGCCTGTCTATTTAATTTATTTTCAAAGAACCAACTTTTATTTGTTCAATTTTTTTTTGTTTCAATTTTGTTGATTTCTCCTCTAATTTTAATTATTTCTTGTCTTCTACTACATTTGTTGTTTTGCTCTTTTTTTCTAGGTTTTTGAGATGTAGTGTGAGATCATTTATTTGTTGTTTTTTTCTTTTTTTGAGGAAAGAATTCCAAGAAATGAATTTCCCTCTTAAAACTGCTTTCATTGTTTCCCACAGAATCCGGTATGTTGTGTCTGTATTGTCATTTGTCTCTAAGAGATTTTTTATCTCCTCCTTTATGTCTTCTGTAACCCATTGATTATTCAGTAACATATTGTTCATTTTCCATGTGATGTAGAATTTTTCCTTCCTTCTTCAATCATTAATTTCAAGTTTCATTCCATTATGATCAGATATGGTGCATGGTATTATCTCCATACTTTTATATTTACTAAGAGTTTCCATATGGCATAATATATGGTCTATATTTGAGTAGGACCAATGTGCTGCTGAGAAGAACATGTATCCACTTTATGATGTTTGATATATTCTATATATGTTGGTTAAGTCTAGGTTATTGATTGTGCTATTGAGTTCTATAGTTTCTTAATTCATATTTTCTCTAGAGGATCTGTCCAATGGGGAGGGTTGTGTGCTGAAGTCACCCGTAATTATTGTGTTATAGCCTATATGACTCTTGAACTTGAGGAGAGTTTGTTTTATGACTTGGCACCACCATTGTTTGGTGCATACAAATTGATAATTGTTATGTCTTGTTGGTGAATGTTGCCTCTTAACAGTATATAGTGTCCTTCTTTATCACTTTTGGTTAACTTAGGTTTTAAGTTGATTTTATTCGATATGAGTATGGCCACTCCTTCTTGCTTCCGAGGGCCAACAATGGCTGCGAAGTCTTTCAGAATAAAATCATGTGATTTCCTGGTTGAGATTCCCATTGCTCTGTGGAAAGCCACCTTGGGCCTAGATCTCAGTTTGAAAGGGTGACAATCATGCGTGGCCTCCTAAAAACCAACACAATTCATATCAATACTTCTATGAGGTACGTTCCAGAACTCAGGCTCTAAGGGGAATCACACCAGAGTTCAAGCCCAGGTGGACCAAGTCATCTCTTCCAACCCCCACACAAATGACCACAATTAAAACAAAATAACTACCACATGGCCCTCATCTTCGTCCATAAAGACCCTCATCAAAAGTTCTGGATGGAAGTTTTCATGAGGGTCGGAACCAAAGACAGTTTCCAGAATAAGCTCCCTTGCCTCTAATTTCCCTAAAGTCAGGGTGGCCTGGACACCCTTCCTGTGAACCAGGAGTGATCAAAAAGGCCTGCCATTAATTCCGCTTTGTTTCTATAATTTGAGGCTTACTGAATGTCAGGTATAGATTTTTTATGTGATTTGGAGTCATGAGAAAACCCAAGCACATCTGCAGAGCATTCAAGAATTTATTTGACAAAGAGGATCCCTATTCTCACTTGAAGGGGGTCAGGAACCTAACAGAGAAAGGCAAGAATCTTCATCCACAATGACTGCTCTTTTTGCCATTTTGGTTTTGAATGCACACATGGGATCTTCCTTTAGATCCATCAGGTGCTGAGAATCGAAGCCACAGCCTCACACAGGGCCAAGAGGCAGATTCAGACAAATTTCTTTCCAAAGCAATTAAGCAAAGAGCCACAGGTGATGCCAATTTATTTCCATTTGAAATTTTTTTCTTCAGGCTTCACAAAGGGGTGGCCTGAGGCAAAGACCTTCCTGACATTCAGGGCAACAGAACCTTGATTGGTATACTGAGCTTGAATTATGTTCTGCACCGAGGTCTCAGATAAATTGATATACAATGGCATAGGACCGTGTACCTCGGATGATTGAATGTAGAAGAGAACATCCAGTCAAAAAGGGATAGTCTGTAGAATTAGGAAGATAGTCAGTAGGTTTAGGAAGAAGAGTGAGACTAGGAGTTGGACCAAAAGTTCTTTAGCAATAGGGTTTCAGTTAGAGAGTGAATGTAAATGTCAGCACATCTGAAGAGAAAGTCACAATGATGAACAGGGAAAAATATGTAGGAAAGCAGATATCAATAGAAAGATTAGGAAATCAGGCAAAGTATAAAGTGAGTGATAGGATTAGACATTTTCAACAGGCTTGAGGTTGAATATATAATCTTAGGAAAAAACAAATATGTAGTAATCAATAGGATTGACATTTGAGAGCATTAGGCACCCTGGACATGGATGCTTTCAGTAATCCATGGTCACATTCCATTTAGGCTTTGGTACAATCATATGTGTGACCTTTGCATTTTGTGTCCAGAATACTACCGTGATAAAATGTATATGTAGATAAGGTGACATGAGTATTTCTTCCACCATTATGGGGAGTAATATTCTGGAAACTTATAAATTAGTACTGGTGATACAAATAGGTGTACCTTGTGTTGATCATTATTGAGATGTTGCATGAATAGGCCAGATTGTGAATAAAGTATATAACTGGTTCCAACTTTAAATAATGGATTGAGTTTGCATCTGAAAATATATTGGAAATCTTATATTGATATATATACAATCATTCCAACCAGGTATATATGTAATGGTAATATTAGGGTTACGGTTTATGGTGAAGAGTGAGTATTGCTTCAAAAATGATTATGGAATCAAAAATAATGTGTTTAGAAAGAAGTCTAGTGAAAAGACCAGTAAAGAAACATGGAGGAATACATGTGTTCTGAAGTAGTAAGTAAATGAAAGTGAACCAAATGCCTATAATTTTGTGAAGTTGTGGGTGAAAAAATATATCCTATGATGTCCATATACTGAAAAAATAGTAATGTACCAGTGTTGAGTAAAAATGAACTTCAAAATACACATCATGTCCCATAGCAATCTACTTGCATTGATGTTAAACTGGGTCAGGTACTGTAGAAATATTAGGATTTGTATGCACCACCTACTGAACTTAGTATTCAGTAGTAGGAAACCAATATGTATTACAGGTGTATAAATATTGCTGAAAATAATCTTGTAAAAATTGGATTTTAAACCCACATACATGAATATAAATGAATTTAGGGAGTGTATAATACGACACATATTTTTCATATTTTTTTAAAATCTGGAGAATATATATACATATATATATATATATATATATATATATATATATATTATATATATACATATATATACATATATAATATATATATATATATGTATATATATATACACATATACATTTTTTTTCCAGATTAAAAAAAAAATACATACACACACACACACACACACATTAATATTTAGCAATATATATGCCAATCGAAATTCATCATGAAATATAATTCATCCACATATCCAAAAATATTCATTTTACTGAACATGGATTTATGTATAGTGTTTTTCACTAGGAAGCTCACCCATAGGTTGAATTTTCAGTCCCATCATTATTTAGGGAGAGTCATCTGTTCTCACAATTTTATATTCCAAAATCAGGGAGCTCACAAGAATGTCCGTGTGATACCAGGAAGGATATTATATATACATGTATAAAAAAATACATGTGCTGAATAGAATACAGAGAAAGGGAGACAGGAATTTATATATGTGATAATTTTAAAAAATCATGGAGAAATATTACAATGAAAAGTTGACTAGATTTAAAACATATACTCTTGATAATGCAGAAGGAAAAGAGAAGTATACACCATGCTTCCTATGAAAGGCCTGTATTTCTATTCGGTTAGGTTTCTTTCTCTCCATGATATTAGGATTAGTAGTCAGAGTCTAGTAGGGTATGGGTTAGTGTCAGGGATTCAGTATTTCAAATGGAAAAAAGGAAAATGAATCTAATGTGTATGCAAAAATGTGATACACAAAAATCTTCCCTCTCTCATCCAGAACAATGCCTTGACATAACCATCGCTAAAAGTAAGACACAATTAGAGGAGAGGAGTTAGAAAATCTGAATATATATGTGGAATGGAAAATGCTCAGGAGTTCACAACACTGGAGGTGGTAGAACAGTTTCCAAAAGTAAGGGAGAGGGTAAACAATCCAGAAACATGGAGCTGTGCTGGCCTTGAGACTTCTTGAGAAACTTCCTCTGAGGTTGGAAACAAGAAATATATGTAATTGTTAGGAGATTTAGCTTCGTTTGTAGTGACACCATGAAATCTGGGTCTGCATCTCTATGACCTGGAGCACATGGTCCTTATTTTCTAATGAACATGAGGGAGCAGTTCTGAATTCTCTCTTTGTAGGTAAACTGTGGCCACTGGGAGCTAAGTGTCTTTCCGTGTGGACTGTGAAGCCATTTGGTGATCCTCCACTTTCCAGGGTGATTCTTACTGCTGCACTGGGAGTTTGGTATTTGCTTCACAAAATACAAGGAGTTCAACTGGGACAAAATGCTGGAGGGAGTTCTGTCATGTGTGGTTGGTCAGGGACGCAAAGAGAATGTACGAACCAGGCTTCTATCCTACATAGCTTTCCCCTTGACTATAGCAACCTGATTCTGAACATTGCCCTGAAACCTCTCCATATGACAAGATGCCTTTACATATAAAGGTCTCCTGCCTGCACCATGTCAGTCGCAAGTCTTTCGAAGCCAATGGAAGATCCAGGTGGTCCTACCAAAAATATTTATTTACACACCTACAGTCCACTTCTCTACACCCACTACTCATTAGGCTCCAAATTACTGGCATCTCTGTTCTACACCATTTTCACGAAAACCAGTCAATCAAGGCACTCTTTGGTACACTCATGATCAGCAACAGGAAATCCAAAGTTTATCCAGTGCCACCTGGTCATGGGAATTTCAAAAATTTTATGGTATTAATCTAGTCATTTTTCAAAAATGAAGTTAGAGGCACTGTGGGTTTCAATTAATTCAGGAACCATTAAATGGTGAGGAAGCTCATTTCAATGAAAGCTCTGGAGAACACTCACAGAAAAGCCTTCCAAAAGACTGGCCAAAAGGTCACATGAATCCAGACACATTGAGGTGTACAATGTGAGGTCCATATGTGTTTGGACTCTCAACTAGGGCTGCCAAGTCTTTAAGAATTAAATCATGTGATATCCTGGCTCAGAATCCCCGAGCTCTGTGGAAAGCCATCCTGGGCCTAGATCTCAGTTTCCAAAGGCGATTCTCACGCGTCGCCTAGTAAAATCCCAAGAGAACTCACGACAATACTTCTCTGAGGTCAGATCCAGAAGTCATTCTTTAAGGGGAATCACACCAGAGTTCAAGCCCAGGTGATCCCAGTCATCTTTTCCAACTACCACACAAATTACCACAATTAAAACAAGAACACTCCCATATGGACCTCATCTTCTTTCATATTGACACTCATCATAATTTTGCTGGAGGTTTCCATGAGGGGAGCAGACCAAGACAGTGTTCAAAATAAGCTCCTTTGACCCTCATTTGCCTATAGTAAAGGTGGCCTGGACACCCATCCTGTGAACCAGGAGTGATCAAATAGGCCTGCCATTAATACCGCTCCAATTCTCCAATTTGAGGCCTACTGACTGTTTGGTTTAGATTCTTTATGTGAATTTTAGTCATGAAATAACCAAGCACCTATGGGCTAGCCTCTGCAGGTTTTGAAGAACTCATTTGACCCAAAGGATCCCTATTTTCACTTGATGGAGTTCCGGAACCTTACAGAGGAAGTCGAGAGACTTCATCCCAATGGCTGCTCTTTCTGCCATTTTTCCTTTGGATGCAAACATGAGAACTTTCTTTAGATCCATCAGGTGCTGAGAATATAAGCCTCAGCCACACACAGGGCCAGGGGGCTGATTCAGTCACATCCCTTTTCAAAGCACTTAAGAAAAGAGCCACAGGTATGCCCAATCATTTCCATTTGAAAACTGTTTTCTTCAGGCTTCACAAAGGGGTGGCCAGATGCAAAGAACTTCCTGACATTCAGGGCAACAGAACAATAGGTAAGCAAAAGGCCCAAAGCAGGGTTTCTCCTCTGAGACTTTCCTCGTCACACTGATATCTGAGTTTTCTGAGATGCTCGCCATCACCTACAGCTATCCAGTACATGGCCATGTCACAGAGCTTGGAGGTGGTACATATCTTGGACACAAAACCATGGGCCTATTCTTGAAATTGGCCGGAATTCAGGACGAAAATAGAAACTTAGGAAGGTAGCAGGTGTTGCTCATCGATAAGGCAAGCTACAGTCCATTCATAAACGGGGCAATATGAATGCTGAGAAGCTTTCTACTAGACACGACACATCCATTGATGAATTCTCTTTTCTAATGTCTACAACCACGGAAACAGTGGAATATACAGACATAGAAACACTCGCCCTGTGAAAAGACTTACTAGAAACAGTCCACTTCAAATGAAACAAACCGACTGTCCTACCTATTCTCAGAAAATGAGACAAAACCACAAACCCACAACCACACCCACAAAGGCACCTCCTTCCCCTAAGTAGGTCTTTGACTATCCGGAGTGTCCTCTGACTTGTAGGCCATAATACGTTCCCCCAAAATGGCCTGTCCTGTCTCAGATCTGGTCTCCTTGGCAAACTCTGTGAACTTCTCAGGAGCCAACGGTGAGCCACTAACGACTTTCTCAAGAAAAGCCCCGCTTCCGAGCTTTCCTGGCATTTGGCCTTCTCACGTCTGAAGGTACCAAGAAAGACTGACTGCATTTAGTAAATCCAAACAAGTGAGACCATAGGGACTGGGACTGGGACTGACTCTGGGTGCCTGGCTTCCTGGATCCAAAGTTCAGAGAGTTCCATCACCATGGAAGTGAGGTGAGGTCACTTCCTTCCTGAACTGAATGAGGTCCCTGTCTTGGCAACCACTTTGTCTTAACTGTTACTTCCAAGGGTCCCATGAGATTGAGGCTGCCCCTACTTCCTGTGACACTTTCACAAGTTAGAATGGTATATCAACCATAGGCACCCAGGAATAGATCTCCACACAGGCCTGTTTTGGTCCATGTTCTCTACATTAAGAAGAGAATCTGATTCAGACACAACCTTTTATCCTGACCGGGTTGTTTGCCATGGAAGATGACTTTTGGTCTCTCAGGTCCTTCATAGCTGCCTACATCTTCTCCAGGGATCATTTCTGCATGGGCCTTTGAGGTTCTCAGCAGGTGGAAGTTTCCCTACATTTCTGTATTATAAAATCAATTCTTTCCCTGCTCTTCTATAAAGTTAGATTGAGGGAATAGTGTATGATTATGGTTAAAAAAATGTTTGATTTGGGATAGAAATCATTGTGCTGGATGAATAATGGTATTGGGAACCTGCTATGTGTATAAGAATATATAGGTGTAATATATGTATGAAAAAAGAAATCTAAGTATGATTTGAAGGCCAGAAGAGCATTGGGCCCTTGATTGGGATACGCAGCATTGAATTACGTTCTGCAGAGATGTCTCTGATAAATCGATATACAATGGCATAGGACCTTGTACCTTGCATGAATTAATGTAGAAGGAACATCCAGTCAAAAAGAGATAGTCGGTAGTGAAAGGTTAATAAAATAGGTACGTGCTATTTCCTGTTTTTCTGTATGCTTAAAAAAACACTGTTGAAATCTTGAGAAATGTTTGCTAATCTTGTTCTAGAATGTACTGTTCCCAACTGCCAAACTGCAGAATGTACTGCCTCACTCGGTGTCACGCGAACCGCCCACTCACCCTTACACATCAGTAAACTTCCCTCCCTTCCATCTCCAAGGAATGTATGTAAGCTCTGCATAAGCTGTTCTCAGAGCTCTCTGATCTATTTAAGTTAGCTGTGAGCCCCAGCAAGCTGGACCCAAAATAACCCTTTGCTGTTGCATGAGACAGTCTCTTGGTAGTCTCTTCCTCCAACACTCACCTGACCTTTACATATTGAGGTTCCACCGAGTTCCGGCAGTGGCGGATGAGAGACCCCAACGGGCTCCTCTCGGAGCAAGTAAGGCGCCTCTTTCCGGTTTCAGGTGTCATGTTAGGGCTTGGCAAAATTGCTGGCGATGAAGAGCCTGGGGTCTCTCTGACGGTGGCTGAGAGACGTGTCACAGAGACATAGGGCACCTCCCTGGGGGACCCCGCAGAGGACTCGGAGAATCAAGGAACAATTGCTTCATCGACTCAGTGATATTTTCTTTTAGATTCGGTATTGCCATCCTATCGGGTTTTGCCGGCTACACATTCCTGGTCTCAGTGTTGGATGTCCATTGCCTGTCTTTATCGTCTTGTCTTATCTGTGTCATGTGTCTTTGCTTTTACTGTTTGTGTACCTTTCATTATGGGACAGAGCACTTCAATGCCTCTGTCCCTGACCCTTGATCACTGAACCATAGTCCGCTTAAGGGCTCAGAATCTTTCTTTTTTTAGTAAAACGCTGGACCTGGCAGACTCTCTGTGCCTCAGAATGGCCCATCTTTGGAGTCGTATGGCCCCAAGAAAGATCTTTCTACTTCCCGCTAATTTAAAAAGTCAGAGATATTGTCTTTCAGCCACGGCAACATAGTCATCCTGATCAACAGCCATATATCTTAACTTTGCAGGACCTCTGCAAATCTCCTCCTCCATGGGTGAAGCCTTTCCTTGCCCATGCCTCTGCTCATACTCCTTCCCACATGATCTCTCAAACCCTCACCTCTTCCTCCTCCTCCACCCTCTGTTTTCCCTGAGTCACAAGATTTGACTCTACTGGACTCTTCCTCCTCTCCTTATCCCCTGCCCTCGTCCCCTAACACACAACACACTCTAAGTGATTCCCCTGCTGCTGACTAAGCCTCTCTACCATTGGAGGAAGCTAAGCTGGTAATAGGATCTGATAATGGACCGATGTTCATGGCTCAGGTAAGTCAGGGGTTAGCCAGGAACCTGGGGATTAATTGGAAGTTATATTCTGCTTATAGACCCCAGAGTTCAGGACAAGTAGAAAGAATGAATAGAACCATTGAAGAGACCTTAACAAAATTAAGCTTAGAGACCAGCATAAAAGATTGGACTGTGCTCCTGACTTATGCAATGTTTCATGCAAGAAAATATCCTTCTGTTTCTTTGAGTAACCTTACCCCCTGAGAAATTCTCTATGGTGGCCCTCATCCAGTAAGGGTCCTAAGCCCAACTTTAAGACCTAAGGATCCTTTCCACACCCTCTTGCTTGACAGACTTAAAGCTCTTGAAAGAACTCAGTGATACCTGTGAAAATAGCTGCCCACTGCATAACAAACTGTGTACCAGGGGATTCCACATCCATATCAAATAAGAGACTTCATGTATGTAAGATGACATCAGGTGTCATCCCTGGAACCCAGCTGGAAAGGACCATACCAGGTGCTACTTATAACACCTACAGTGGTAAAGGTATACAGAATCACTTCTTGGATCCATGCCTCTCATCTCAAGCCTGCTCCTTGTTCAGAATCTTTCTGGAAACTGGAAAAGACTGGGTAACAGTTTCAAATTGTGTATTCGCCATGTGGATAAGGTTATATACTCTCCCCTTGGCCACAAGTAGTCCTAACCCTCATCAGCCTTTTAAGCAGCGATGGCTGATCACAAATCCTACTGGAAAAGTGTATAATCTATCTCACATACAGCCCCCTTAGGGACCTGGTGGCCATCTCTCCACCCAGACATTTGTCAGCTGGCCATAGGTTTTTTCTATTGGGATATCCCTGATGAAGAAAATCCCACTAAAATACCATTACATCCCTTCTGTACCATAGATAATGGAAACAAACATTATGGATGTAGGGACACGCGAGCCAGATGCAGGTTGGCTAGCCTAGATTACTATGTTTGCCCGGGAAACTATCAAAGCCACAAACAGTAACGGCTGTGTGGGGGAAAAACCGACTTCTTCTGTATGTCATGGAGATGTGAGCATACAGAGGCTGCCTGATGGAACCCCAATACTTCATCAAATTCAGTACACAGCATTGGCCATATTACCAAGTAGACAACAGAAAAAGGATGGCCCCCAGAGGGGTCTCTAGATCCTCAAGTTTTGCGTGACCTTTTTAAGTTCTGCAAGTGCTCAAAAGGGTGAAAGGAGATTCCCCTATGTGGAAGCCCTTTCCCTCCTTCACTCACATCCTGAACTATGCTTCTCCAATAGATTTTTATCCTCAGCCTTCTGCTCCAGACTCTCTGCTGTCACTCCCACCTCAGCAACGTGATTTCTCCCCTCCAATTACTAGATCAGAATCCCAAACCTCCACCAGTTCTCAGACAATTGCCCGCTTGTGAGGTAGCAGGTACTGAGGTACCCCTCCACCCACTCACTCCTCTCTCTTCCTGTCAGTGCCCACACCGGGTCCCACCAGGTCCTCTTTCCAGCTAACCCAAAGCTCAAACGAGCTGAGGAGAGCTCTCAGACCCTTATCCAAGATGTAATAAAAATGGCCATTAAAGTTGCTTTGTCATCACTGAAAACAGGTTACTAAAATTTAAAGTCCCTCACAGGATTTTGGGATACTCACTCCCGTTTTCTGCTCTGCTCTACCTGTTCTACTGCTCAAGTTTTTTGCTAGGAAATTCCCAAACACCTTTCCAATTATTCTTTTACATCTCTCTTTTTCCTCATTCTCAGATCCTCGGAGCTTCTCTCAGCCCCACCTTCCCCATATTCCCCCTCTGTACCAGGCCCACAGAAAAGTCTTAAATGTCCTTCTCCAGAAGTCTTCACCATGGCTGACTTTAGAACTTTCAGCATAGAGTTTCTATAAAGAGTTCAATGTAGATAAACTTTCTCTTTTTGTATTGCCCTGTTATACTTGGCCACTGGCTAAAAAACTCAGTACTTCTAAGCTAGACAACCCCTAACTAGTTTTTCACAAAATATGTGAACAAGTCCTCTGGCCTTCAGCTGGGGCTTCACAGAAATGGCCACATTTCTAAGATAAAGAAATTACCAACTGGGCTCCGTTGTAACAGCTGGCAGGGGGAAAATAAGAAAGGGAATAAAAAGCTCTCCTCCTCCCAGGTGTCCTTGAAAATTTAACTTGCCCAGAACAGAGAAAAAATCAGAAACATATACTGCTTTTTTGAACTTCTGCAGACTGTAAACTTCTGAGCCCCATCCCTTATATGTTGGGTACACAATTCTGAAACTACCTAAACTTGAGTTTCAGGGGATTAATTGATTACAACAGAAGCAATGCCCTCTGAATCCAGTTGCAACAATATAGGACTGTTTCCCTGTCTTCAGTGCTATCTTAGGTGCCTTGCCTTGTCTGTCCCTACAACAGCATAATTCTATATAAACATTGTTTATGTTTTCATGAAATGGTCAACAGATGTGATTATTTTGAAATGTTGCAGATGTTTCCCAGAAAGCTCTATCATGACGCAGGTTCGTTTGAAGATCAAATAGGGGGGGCATACAACCGGTTCCACTGGAAACTTGTATCCCTCACTTTAGCCATCCTATTAGGAATAGGAGTTGCTGCACGGGTGGGCACAGGAACCACTGCCATTGTCCATGGGACACAACAAATGACCCAATTAGAAGAAGCAATAGAGCAAAACTAAGATATTAGAAACCTCCATCAGAGCTTTGCATGAATCTTTAACCTCTCTCTCTGAAGTTGTTTTAAAGAACAGTTGAGGGTTGGACCTCCTCTTCATTAGAGAAGGGGGCCTTTGTGCTGCATTGAGGGAAGAATGTTGTTTTTACGCTGACCATACTGGAGTTGTAATAAAATCTATGAGTAAATTTAAAAGATACCTTGAAGAGCATCAACAAGAGAGAGAGGCCCAAAAAGGGTGGCTTGAGTCTTGGTTCACACACTCCTCCTGGTTAACTACGTTTTTATCAACCCTGGCCGGTCCAATAATAATCCTCATATTATTGCTAACTATAAAATCCTGTTTGCTCAACCGTGTAATTTCTTTTCTCCAGGCTCAAATTGGACGAGTTAAACTTATGGTAATACCCCACTAGCAGACATAGAATGTGACACCCTCCAATGATCATTTTTATGATTAAAAGTAGCCAGAAGAAGAAGTGGGGAATTAAAGGTTAATAAAATAGGTACTTGTCACTTCTTGTTTTTCTGTATGCTTAACAAAACACTATTGAAATCTTGAGAAATGCTTGCAAATCTTGTTCCCAGAATGTTCTGTCCCCAACTGCCCAACTGCAGAATGTACTCCCTCACCCAGTTGAATGCAAACCACCCACTCACCCTGACCCATCAATAAAATTCCCTCCCTGCCCTCTCCAGGGAAAGTATATAAGCTCTATTTAAGCTATTCTCAGGGCTATCTGCTCTATTAAAGTGATCTCTGAGCCCCAGCATGCTGGACACCCAAAAAACCCTTTGATGTTGCAAGAGATAGTCTGTTGGTGGTCTCCTCCTCTGAAGCTCGCCCCACATTTACTTGGATGATTGAATGTAGAAGAGAACATTCAGTCAAAAACGATAGTCTGTAGCATTAGGAAGATAGTCAGTACTTTTATGAAGAAGGGTGAGTATAGGAATTGGAAAAAAATTTCTTTAGCAATAGGGTTTCTATTAGAGAGTGAATGTAAATGTCAGCACAGGTGAAGAGTCAGTCACAATGATGAACTGGGGAAAATATGTAGGAAAGCAGATATCAATAGAGACATTACAAAATCAGGCAAAGTATAAAGTGAGTGATAGGATTAGATATTTTGAACAGGGTTGAGTTTAAATATATAATCTTAGGAAGAAACAAATATGTAGTCACAATTAGGATTGACATTTGAGAGCATTAGGCAAATTTCAGGTGGATGAATATTTCTCAGAATAATCTTGTGAATAGTTGATTATAAATCCACATAATAAACATGAATGAATTTAGGGAGTGTATATAAGACACATATATTTCATATTTTGAAAAATCTGGAGAGTGTATATATATATATATATATATATATATATATATATATATATATATATATACAAAACACACACAGAGACAAAAAAGTAGCAATATATATGTCAATCAAAATTCATTATAAAATATATATCATCCACAGATCTAAAAATATTAATTTTACTGAACATGGATTTATGTATAATGCTGTTCAACTAGCAAGCTCAACCATAGGTTGAATATCCAATTCCAACAAGTTTAGTAGGAGTGATCTCTTCTAACAATTTGTATCTGCCAAGTCAGCCACCTCACAAGAATGTACGTGTGGTACCAGGGAGGAATCTAAATGTGCATATAAGAATACAGAGAAAGGGAGACAGGAATTCACATATTTGTTAACCTTAAAAATACATGGACAACTATTTCAACAATAAATTGACTAGATTCATAACTCCAACTCTGTATCATGCAAAAGAAAAGTACAACAATACACCAGGCCTACTCTGAACTGCTTGTATTTCGATTCTGTTTGGGTTATTTTTCTCCATCATATTAGAATTAGTAGTCAGAGTCTGGTCGGGTATGGGTTAGAGTCAGGGATTCAGTATTTTGAATGGAAAATAGAAAACTGAATCCAATGTTTATGCAAATATATGCTACAGAAAATTCTTCCCACTCTCCTCCAGAACAATGCCTTGACATTACCTTCGCCCCAAGTAAGACACAATTAGAAGAGAAGAGTTAGAAAATCTGTGAATACCTATCAGGAATGGAAAATGCTCCAGATTTCACATCTTTGGAGGCGGTAGAGGAGTTTCCAAAAGTAAGGGACAGGGTAAACACTCCACAAATATGGAGCTCTGCTGGCCTAAAGACTTTTTGAGAATCTGCCTTTAAGGTTGGGCACTTAAAATATATGTTGTTTTCAGGAGCTTTAGCTTTATTTGTAGTGAGACAATCAAAGCTCGATCTGCATCTATGTGACCTGGAGGACATAATTATTTATTTTTCAATGAAAATGAGGCAGCAATGCTGAATTCTCTCTTTGTAGGTAAACTGTGGCCACTGAGGGCTAAGTGTCTCCCCGTGTGGACTGTGAAACAACTTGGTCATCCTCCAATTATCGTGGTGTTTCTTGCTGCTGCACTGGGAGTTTGGTATTTGCTTCATGAAATACAACGAGTTTAAATGGGAAACAGTGCTGAAGGGAATTCTGTCAGCTGTGGTGTGCAGGGTCTCCAGGAGAATGCACCAACCAGGGTTCTATCCCACGTAGCTTGCCCCCTTGACAATAGCAACATGATTCTGAACATTGCCCTAAAACCTCTCCATATAAAAATATGCCTTTACGTATATGGGTCTGATGGCTGCACCATGTCAGTCTCAAGCCATTTGGAAGCCAATGGAAGATCCACATGGCCCAACCACAGATGTTTTATCACTCACTTGTGTAACACTTCTCTAGGCCCACTACTCACTAGGCTTCTACTTACCAGCATCTCTGTTCTACACCATTTTCCTGAAACCCAGTCAATCAAGGCCCTGTCTGGTATATTCATGATCATCAACAGGACATCAAAGGTCCTCCAGTGACATCTGGTCATGGGAATTTTAAAAATTTCATGGTAATTATCTAGCAATTTTTCTCAGATGAAGTTGGAGGCACTGTGGTTTGCAATTCATTCAGGAACCATTAAAGGGTTAGGAAGCTAATTTCAGGGAAAGCTCTGGAGCACTCTCACAGGCAAGGCTACCCAAAGAGTGGCCAAAAAGTCACATGAAGCGAGGCCAATTGAGGTCTATAAAGCGAGGTCCATGTGTGTTTTGAATCTCAATAATGCATGCCAAGTCTTTCAGAATAAAATCATGTAATATCCTGGCTGAGATTCGCAGTGTTCTGTGGAAAGCCAACCTGTGCCTAGATCTCAGGTTCCAATGGCAACTTCATGCCTGGCCTCCTAAAATCCCAACACAATTCATGGCAATACTTCTCTCAGGTCAGTTCCAGAACTCAGTCTATAAGGAGAATCACACCAGAGTTCAAGTCCAGGTGGACCCAGACAACTCTTCCAACCGCGACTCAAATGAAAACAATTAAAACCAAAATACTCCCTCATGGCCCTATTCTTCTTCCATATAGACACTAATCATAACCTCTTCCTGGAGTTTTCCATGAGTTGGGCAGCCCAAGAGAATGTCCAAAATAAGCTTCTTGCACCTCTTTTGCCTAACTTCAGGGTGGCCTGGGCACCCTTCCTGTGAATCAGGAGTGATCAAATAGGCCTGCCCTTAATACTGCTCCACTTATCCAATTTGAGGCTCTGTGACTGTGGGGTCTAGATTCTTTATGTGAATTGGAGTCATGAGAAAAGCCAAGACAGTGTCCAAAATCAGCTCCCTTGCCCCTCATTTGCCTAAAGTCAGGGTGGCCTGGACACCGTTTCTGTGAACGAGGAGTGATCAAATAAGCCTGCCGTTAATACTTCTGTGTTTCTCCAATTTGACGCCTACTGATTTCAGGTATCAATTCTTTATGTGATTTGGAGTTATGCGAAAACCCAAGCACCTCTGCAGGGAATTGAAGAACTCATTTGACCCAAAGAATCCCTATTCTCACTTGATGGAGTTCAGGAACTTAACAGAGGAAGGCAAGAGACTTCATCCATAATGAATGATTTTTTTTTTTGCCATTATGGTTTTGGACGCACACATGGGATCATTCTTTAGATCCATCAGGTGCTGAGAATCTAAGTAATAGACACAAACATGGCCAAGAGACTAATTCAGACACATCCCTTCCCAAAGCAATTAAGCAAAGACCCACAGGTGATGACTTTCATTTCCATTTGAAAACTGTTTACTTCAGGCTTCACAAAGTGCTGGATTGAGGCAAAGAACTTCCTGACATTTAGTGCAAAACAACAATAAGTAAGCAAAAGGCCCAAAGCAGGGTTTCTCCACTGAGACTTTCCTGGTCACACTGATATCTGCGTTTTCTGAGATGCTCGCCATTCTCTTCAGCTATCCAGTACATGGCCATGTCACAGTTTGGAGGTGGTACATATTTTGGACACAAATCCATGAGCCTATTCTGGATAGTGACCAGAATTCAGGAAGAAAACAGCAACTTAGAAAGATAGCAGGTGTTGCACATCAACAAGACAAGCTGCACTCCATTCATATATTGGGCAGGTTGAATTATGGGAAGATTTACACTAGACAGTACACATCCATTAATGCATTCTCTTTTCCAATATCTACAACAACGGACACAGTGGGATACACAGACATAGAAACACTTGCCTTGTCAAATGACTTACTAGAAACTGTCCACTCCAAACCGAACTAACCGCCTTTCCCATCTATTCTCAGAACATGAGACAAAACAATAAACCCATACCCACTCCCACAAAGGCACCTCCTTCCCCCAATTAGGTCTGTGACTATCCAGATTGTCCTCTGACAGGTGGGCCATACTATGTTCCCCTGAAATGGTCCATCTTCTCTAAGATCTGGTGAAATATAAGGATGAAAACAGAAATGTAGGTATGATTTGAAGCCCAGAAGGGTTTTTCCCTTGATTGGGATACTTAGCTTTGAATTATGCTCTGCAAAGTTGTCTCAGATAATTCGATATACAATGGCATAGGACCTTTTACCTTGGATGATTGAATGTAGAAGAGAACATCCAATCAAAAAAGGATAGTCGGTAGGATTAGGAAGATAGTCGGTAGGTTTAGAAAGAAGAGTGAGTATAGGATTTGGACCAAAAGTTCTTTAGCAATAGGGTTTCGATTATAGAGTGAATGTAAATGTCAGCACATATGAAGTGTCAGTCACTAGGATCAACTTGGGAAAATATGTAAAAAAGCAGATATCAATAGAAACATTACGAAATCAGGCAAAGTATAAAGTGAGTGATAGGATTAGACATTTTCAACAGGGTTGAGTTTGAATATATAAATTAGGAAGAAACAAATATGTAGTCACCAATAGGATTGACAATTGACAGCATTAGGCAACCTGGACATGGATGTTTTTAGTAATCCATGTACACTTTACATTTAGGCTTTGGTACAATCATAAATGTGACCTTTACATTTTTTGTCCAGAATATTACTTTGATTAAATGTATATGTACATCAGGTGACATGAGTATGTCTTCCACCATTTCTGCGAGCAATATATTGAAGATGTAAAATTAGAATCGGGGGTACAAAGAGGTGTACCCTGTGTCTATGAATATAGAGATAAAGCATGAATAGACCCTAATGTGAATAAATAATATAACTTTTTTCAACTTTAAAAAATGAATTGATCTAATATCTGAAAAATTACAGGAAATTGTATATTGATATACAATCATTCATTCCAAGCAGTTATACATCTAATGGTAATATTCGTGTTTTGGTTTATCATGAAGAGTGTGTGAGTTTTGCTTTAAAAGTGACTTTGGAAATCGAAAATAATGTGTTTGGAAAGAAGACTCATGAAAATACCAGTAAAGAAACCCTGACAATACATGTGTTCTGAAGCAAAAAGTGATTAAATTTGAAACAAATGCCTATAAATTTGTGAACTTGTGGATGAAATGTATATCCTATCATGTGCAAAAACTTAAGAAATAATAATGTACCAGTGTCGAATACAAATGAATAAAGAATTACATATCATGTCCCATAGGAATCTACTTGCATTGATGTTAGACTGGGTCAGTTACTGTAGAATAATTAGGATTTGTATGCATCATTCCCTGAAGTTAGTTTTCAGTACTAGGAAACAAATATGTATTTCAGGTGGATGAATATTTCTGAGAATAATCTTGTGAAATGTTGATTAAAAATCTACATACATGAACATGAATGAATTTAGAGAGTGTATATTAGACACATATATTTCATATTTTGAAAAATCTGGAGAGTGTATACACACACACACACATACAAATAAAAAACACTCACAGACATTAAAAAGTAGCAATATAAATGCCAATCGAAATTCATCAGTAAATATATATCATCCACAGATGCAAAAATGTTTATTTTACTGAACATGAGTTTATGTATAATGTTGTTCTACTAGGACGCTCCCTACAGGTTGAATTTTCAGTTCCAACAGCGTTTAGGAGGAGTGATCTCTTCTCACAATTTGTATCTGCCAAGTCAGCCACCTCACAAAGATGTACGTGTGATACCTGGTAGGATTCTATATATGCATATAAATATACAAGTGTGAATAGGCTAAAGAGAAAGGGAAACATGAATTCTCATATTTGTTAACTTTAAAAACACATGGAGATCTTTTTCTATTAAACATTGACCAGATTTATAACTCCTACCTTGTATAATGCAAAATGCAAGTCCAACTATACAACATGCCTCCAATGAACTGCTTGTATTTCTATAGGTTTGTGTTATTTTTCTCTATCATATTAGGATGAGTTGTCTGAGTCTAGTAGGTATGGGTTAGTGTCAGGGATTCAGTATTTCAAAAGGAAAATTGGAAATTGAATCCAATTTCTATGCAAATATATGCTGCACAAATATCCTCCCACTCTCATCCAGAACAATGCCTTGAAATTACCTTCACCCCAAGTAAGACACAGTTAGAGGAGAATAGATAGAAAATCAGTGAATACATATCTGGAATGGAAAATGCTCAGGAGTTCACAACCTTGGAGGTTGTAGAGGAGTTTCCAAAAGTAAGGGACAGGGTAAACACTCCACAAACATGGAGCTCTGCTGGCCTAAAAACTTTTAGAGCAACTGCCTCTGAGTTTGGGAACGTGAAAATTATGTTGTTGTCAGGAGAATTGGCTTCATTTGTAGTGAGACCATCAAAGCTGGGTCTGCCTCTATGTGACGTGGAGGACATGGTATCTTATTTTCCAATGAACATGAGGTAGCAGTGTTGATTTTCTTCTTTTTAGGTAAACTGTGGCCTCTGGGGGCTAAGTGTCTCCCCGTTGGACTGTGAAGCCATTTGGTCCTCCTCCACTTTTTGTGGGGTTTTTGCTGCTGAACTGGGAGTTTGGTATTTGCTTCATGAAATTCAAGGAGTTCAACTGAGACACAGTGCTGGAGGGAGTTCTGCCATGTGCGGTGGTTCAGAGTCTGCAGAAGAATGCACCAACCACGCTTCTATCCCTCAAAGCTTGCCACATTGCATCCTTGTCCATAGCAACCTGATTCTGAACATTGCCCTGAATCCTCTTCATATAACAAGATGCCTTTAATTACAAGGGTCTGCTGGCTGCTTCATGTAATCCACAAGCCATTTGGAAGCCAATGGAAGATCCACATTGCTCCAACAGAGATGTTTTATCACACTCCTGCCCACCAAAGCTCTAGGCCCACTTCTCAGCAGGCTGCAACTTTCTGGCACCTCTGTTCTACACCATTTTCATGAAACCCAGTCAAGCAAGGCACTGTCTGGTACATCCATGATCAGCAACAGGACATCCAAAGGTTCTCCAGTGCCACCTGGTCATGGGAATTTCAAAAATTTCAAAAATTTAGACATTTTTCAAGGATGAAGTTGGAGGCACTGTGGGTTTCAATTCATTCAGGAACCAGTAAATTGTGAGCAAGATTATTTCAATGAAAGCTCTGGAGAACCCTCACAGGCAAGGCTTCCCAAAGAATGGCCAAAAGGTCACATTAAGCCAGGCCCATTGAGGTCTACAATATGAGGTCCATGTGTGTTTTCACTCTCAACTATGGCTGCCAAGTCTTTCGAATGAAATCATGTGATATCTTGGCTGAAATTCCCAGAGCTCTGTGGAAAGCCACTCTGGGGCTAGATCTCAGTTTCCAAGGGTGACTCTCATACATGGCCTCTTAAATCACAACACAATACGTGGCAATACTTCTCTGAGATCAGTTCCTGAACTCAGTCTATAAGGGGAATCACACCAGAGTTCAAGCCCAGGTAGACCTTGTTATGTCTTCCAACTGTCACACAAATATCCACAATTAAATCCAAAACACTTCCACATGGCACTCATCTTCTTCCATTTACACAATCATCATAACCTCTGGCTGGAGGTTTCCATGAGGGGTGCAGCCCAAGACAGTGTCCAATATAACCTCCCTTGCCCCTCTTTTGCCTAAAATCAGGGTGGCCAGGACATCCTTCCAGTGAACCAAGAGTGATCAAATAGGCCTGCCATTAATATGGCACTGCTTCTCCAATTTGAGGCCTACTGACTGTGTGTTTTAGATTCTTTATGTGAATTGGAGTCTTGAGAACAACCAAGCACTTATGGGCTAGCCTCTGCAGGGTTTTGAGGAACACATTTGAACCAAATGATCACTGTTCTCACATGATGGAGAACAGGACACATACAGAGGAATGCGAGAGACTTCATCCACACTGACTGCTCTTTTGTCCATTTTGGTTTTGGATGCACACATGGGATCCTTCTTTAGATCCATCAGGTGCTGAGAATCTAAGCCACAGTCTCACACAGGGCCAAAAGACTGATTCAGACACATCCCTTTCCAAAGCAATTAAGCAAAGAGCCACAGGTGATGCCCTTTCATTTCCATTTGAAAACTGTTTCTTTAGGCTCTACAATGGTGTGGGCTGAGGCAAAGGCCTTCCTGACATTCAGGGCAACAGAACAATTGATGAGCAAAAGGCCAAAAGCAGGGTTTCTTCACTTAGAATTTCCTGGTCAAACTGATATCTGAGTTTTCTGAAATGCTCCCATTTCTTTCAGCTATCCAGTACATGGCCATGTCACAGAGCTTGGAGGTGGTACATATTTTGGACACAAAACCATGAGCCTATTCTGGAGAGTGGCCAGAATTCAGGAAGAAAACCGGAACTTAGGAAGATTGTTGGAGTTGTCCACCCATAAGTCAAGCCGCAGCCCATTCATAAATTGGGCAGAATTCAGGAAGAAAACAGGAACTTAGGAAGATTGTTGGAGTTGTCCACCCATAAGTCAAGCCGCAGTCCATTCATAAATTGGGCAAGTTGAGTCTAGACAGGACACATCCAATGATTCATTCTCTTTTCTAATATCTAAAACCACGGACACAGTGGGATACACAGACAAAGAAACACTGGCCTTGTCAAACGACTTACCAGAAACAGTTCACTCCAAACCAAACAAACTGCCTTTCCTACCTATTCTCAGAACATGAGACAAAATCTCAAACCCACACCCACACACACAAAGGAAGCTCCTTCCCCCAAGTAGGTCTGTGACTATTGGGAGTGTCCTCTGACTAGTGGGCCAAACTATGTTCTGATGAAATCGCCTGTCCTGTGTCACATATAGTCTCCTTTTCCAAATCTGTGAAGTTGTCACTAGCCAGCGGTGAGCCACTACCTGCTTTCTCAGGAAAGGCCCCTCTTTAGAGCTTTCCTGACATTTGTTCATCCTCACCTCAGTAGGTACCAAGAAAGACTGACTCTGTCCTTGGTAAATCCAAAAAATAAGACCACTGGGACTGGGACTGAGACTGGCTCTGGGTGCCTGGCTTCCCGGATTCCAAGTTCAGAGAGTTCCATCACCAAGGAAGTGAGGTGAGATTACTTCCTTCAGGAATTCTTTGAGGTCATTGCCTTGGCAACCACTTTGTCCTAACTGTTGCTTACAATACTCCTATGAGATGGAGGCTGCCCTTTCTTCCTGTGACACTTTTACAAGTTAGAATGGTATATCAACCATAGGGACCCCGGAACAGCTCTCCACACATGCCTGGTTTGGTCTATTTTCTCTACATTAACAAGAGAGAGGCTTATTCAGACACAACCCTTCATCCTGGGAAGGTTGTTTGCGATGGAAGATGACATTTGCTCTCTCAGGTCCTTCATAGCTGCCTACATCTTCTCCAGGGATCAAATCTGCATGGACATTTGAGGTTCTCAGCAGGAGGAAGATACCCTACATTCCTGTATTGTAAGACGAACTCTGTCCCTGCTCTTCTGCAAAGTTAGATTAAGGTAAGAGTGTATGGTTAGGGTTAATAACATGTTCGATTTGGGTTACAAATCATTGCGAAGGATGATTAATAGTATTGGGAACCTGCGATATTTATAAGATTATAGAGGTGAAATATAAGTATGGAAACAGAAATCTAGGTAAGATTTGAAGCCCAGAAGGGCATTAGGCCCTTGATTGGGATACTTAGCTTATAATTACGTTCTGCACAGATGTCTCAGATAAATCGATAATCAATGGCATAGGACCTTACACCTTGGATGATTGATTTTAGAAGAGAACATCCACTCAAATTGAGATAGTCGGTGGGATTAGGAAGGTAGTCAGTAGGTTTAGGAAATAGAGTGAGTATAGGATTTGGGGCAAAAGTTCTGTAGCAATAGGGTTTTTGTTATAGAGTGAATGTAAATTTCAGCACATGTGAAGAGTCAGTCACATGATGAACTGGGGAAAATATGTAAAAAGGAAAATATCAATACAGACATTATGAAATGAGGCAATTATACAGTGAGTGATAGGATTAGACATTTTCAATAGGGTTGAGATTGAATACATAATCTTAGGAAGAGACAAATATGTCGTCACCAATAGCAATGACATTTGAAAGCATTAGGCAACCTGGACATTTATCGTTTTAGTAATCCATGTTCACTTTCCATTTAGGATTTGGTACAATCATAAGTGTGATCTTTGCATTTTGTCCCCAGAAAAATATTGTGAACAAATGTGTATGTAGATCATATGACATGAGTATTTCTTCCACCATTACTGGGAGCAATATTTGAAGACATATAAATTAGTATTGGGGGTACAAAGTGGTGTACCCTGTGTCTTTGAATATAGAGATAATGCATGAATAGACCATACTGTGAATAAATATTATAACTGGTTCCACTTTAAATAATGGATTGAATTGATATCTGAAAATATATAGGAAATCATATATTGACATACAATCATTCACTCCAACCAGTTATATATCTAATGGTAATCTTAGGGTTATTGTTTATCATGAAGTGTGTGTGAGTTTTGTTTCAAAAGTGATTATGGAAATCGAAAATAATATGTTTGGAAAAAAGTCTCATAAAAAGACCAATCAAGAAATATGGAGGAATTCATGTGTTCTGAAGCAGGAAGTGATTGAAAGTGAAACAAGTGCCTATAAATTTTCTAAATTGTGAATGAAATATATATCCTGTTATGTGAATAAACTGATGAAATAGTAATGTACCAGTGTTGAATAAAAGTGAACGTCAAAATACACATCATGTCCAATAGGAATCTACTTGCATTGATGTTAAACTGGGTCAGTTACTGTAGAAATATTAGAATTGCATGCATTATTCACCAAAGAGAGTTTTTTTTTATTTTTATTTATGGTTGTTCAAAACATTACATAGTTCTTGATATATCATATTTTACACTTTGATTCAAGTGGGTTATGAACTCCCATTTTTACCCTGTATACCGATTGCAGAATCACATCAGTTACACATCCATTGATTCACATATTGCTATACGAGTGTCTGTTGTATTCTGCTGCCTTTCGTATCCTCTACTATTCCCCCTGGCCTCCCCGCCCCTCCCCACTTCTCTCTCTACTCCCTCTACTGTAATAAATTTCTTCCCCTTGTATTATTTTTCCCTTTCCCCTCAATTCCTCTTGTATGTAATTTTGTATAACCCAGAGGGTCTCCTTCCAATTCCATGCAATTTCCCTTCTCCCTCCCTTTCTCCTCTCATCCCTGTTTAATGTTAATCATCTTGTCATGCTCTTCATCCCTATCTGTTCTTAGTTACTCTCCTTATGTCAAAGATGACATTTGGCATTTGTTTTATAGGAATTGTGTAGCTTCACTTAGCATAATCTAGTCTAATGCAATCCATTTCCCTGCAAATTCTATGATTTTTTATATTTCAATTCAAAGTAATAATCCATTGTGTATAAATGCCACATTTTTTATCCATTCTTCTATTGAAGGGCATCTAAGTTGGTTCCACAGTCTTGCTGTTGTGAATTGTGCTGCTATGAACATCGATGTAGCAGTGTCCATGTAGCATGCTCTTTTTAGGTCTTTAGTGAATAGACCAAGAAGGGCAATAGCTGGGTCAAATGGTGGTTCCATTCCCAGCTTTCCAAGAAATCTCCATACTGCTTTCCAAATTGGCTGCACCAATTTGCAGTCCCACCAGCAATGTACAAGTGTACCTCTTTTCCCACATCCTTGCCAGCACTTCTTGTTGTTTGACTTCATAATGGCTGCTAATCTTACTGGAGTGAGATGGTATCTTAGGGTGGTTTTGATTTGCATTTCTCTGACTGCTGGACATGGTGAGCATTTTTTCATGTACTTGTTGATTGATTGTATGTCCTCATCTGAGAAGTGTCTGTTGAGGTCCTTGGCCCATTTGTTGATTGGGTTATTTGTTATCTTATTGTCTAATTTTTTGAGTTCTTTGTATACTCTGGATATTAGGGCTCTATCTGAAGTGTGAGTAGTAAAGATTTCTTTCCAGTATGTAGGCTCCCTATTTACCTCTTATTGTTTCTTTTGCTGAGAAAAAACTTTTTTAGTTGAGTAAGTCCCATTTGTTGATTCTAGTTATTAACTCTTGTACTATAGGTGTCCTATTGAGGAATTTGGAGCCCAACCCCACAGTATGTACATCGTATCCAAATTTTTCTTCTATCAGACAGTGTGTCTCTGATTTGATATCAAGGTCCTTGATTCATTTTGAGTTAACTTTTGTGCATGGTGAGAAAAAGGGATTCAGTTTCATTTTGTTATATATGGATTTTCAGTTTTCCCAACACCATTTGTTGAAGATGCTATCCTTCCTCCATTGCATGCTTTTAGCTCCTTTATCAAATATAAGATAGTTGTAGTTTTGTTGATTGGTTTCTGTGTCCTCTATTCTGTACCATTGGTCCACCTGCCTGTTTTGGTACCAGTACCATGCTATTTTTCTTACTATTCCTCTGTAGTATAGTTTGAAGTCTGGTATCGCTATACCGCCTGATTCACACTTCCTGCTTAGCATTGTTTTGCAATTCTGGGTCTTTTATTTTTTCATATGAATTTCATGATTGCTTTCTCTATTTCTACAAGAAATGCCTTTGGGATTTTGATTGGCATTGGATTAAACCTATAGAGAACTTTTGGTAATATCGCCATTTTGATGATGTTAGTTCTGCCTATCCATGAACAGGGTATATTTTTACATCTTCTAAGATCTTCTATTTCTCTCTTTAGGGTTCTGTAGTTTTCATTGTATAAGACTTTCACCTCTTTTGTTAGGTTGATTCCCATTTTTTTTTTTTTAGGATATTGTGAATGGAGTGGTTGTCCTCATTTCCATTTCAGAGGATTTGTCACTGATATACAGGAATGCCTTTGATTTATGCATGTTGATTTTATATCCTGCCACTTTGCTGAATTCATTTATTAGCTCTATTAGTTTCTTTGTAGAACCTTTTGGGTCTGCTAGGTATAGAATCATGTCATCTGCAATAGTGATAATTTAAGTTATTCTTTTCCTATTTATATGCCTTTAATTTCTTTCATCTGTCTAATTGCTCTGGCCAGTCTTTTGATAACTATATTGAACAAAAGTGGTGAGAGCAGGCATCCCTGTCTTGTTCCAGATTTTAGAGGGAATGTCTTCAATTTTTCTCCATTCAGAATGATGCTAGCCTGCGGTTTAGCATAGATTGCTTTTACAATATTGAGGAATGTTCCTGTTATTCCTAGTTTTTCTGGAGTTTTGAACATAAAGGGATGCTGTACTTCGTCGAATGCTTTTTCTGCATCTATCTAGATGATAATATGGTTTTTATTTTAAGTCTATTGATGTGGTGAATAACATTTATTGATTTTCGTATATTGAACCCTCCTTGCATCCCAGGGATGAATCCTACTTGATCATGGTGCACATTTTTTTGATATGTTTTTGTATCTGATTTGCCAGAATTTAATTTAAGATTTTTGCATTTAGGTTCATTAGAGATATCGGTCTGTAGTCTTCTTTCTTTGAAGTGTCTATCTGGTGTAGGAATCAGGGTGATATTGGCCTCGTAGAATGAATTTGGAAGATCTCCCTCTTTTTCAATTTTCTGAAATAGCTTTAAAAGTATTGGTATTAGTTCATATTTAAAGGTTTTGTAAAACTCTGCTGTATACCCATACGGTCCTGGGATTTTCTTAGTTGGTAATCTTTGGATGGTTTTTTTTTTTTATTTCCTCAATTGATATTGGTATGTTTAGGTTGTCTATATCCTCCTAACTCACTCTGGTCAGATCATATGACTTAAGAAATTTTTTGATGCCTTCACTATCTTCTATTATTTTAAAGTATAAGGATTCAAAGTAATTTCCGATTATCTTCTGTATTTCTGAAATATCTGTTGTGATATTGCCTTTTTCATCCCGTATGATAGTAATTTGAGTTCTCTCTCCTCATCGTTAGCATGGCTAGGGGTCTGTCCATTTTATTTATTTTTTCCTCCAATTGGTGTGACGTGTCTACCACGCCCATGGAACCCTGTGGTGTTCTGCCAATCAGTCGCAGGTCTGCCTACCTTGCAGGCGTGGGCGGCGGCACTGCTCTACTCCTACTCCAATTGGGGTGACGTGACTACCATGCCGGCGGGCCGCTGTGCCTGGTCCGCCAGTTGGTCGCAGGTCTGCCTACCTTGTGAGCACGGGCTACAGATCTGTTCTGCCCCTATTCCAAATATGGTAAAGTGTCTGCCGCGCCAGCCGGCCGCTGGGCCTCTTCTTCTGGTCAGGTGCAGGTCTGCTACCTTGCGGGCGCGGGTGGTGGCTCTGCTCTGCCCCTACTCCAATTGGTGTGCCGTGACTACCATGCCGGCAGGTTGCTGTGCCTGTTCTGGGCGTGGGCGAAGGCTATGCTCTGCCCCTACTCCTATTGGGGTGATGTGACTACCATGCCGGTGACCCACTGGGATTTTACTAGGTGTGGGAGAAGGCTCTGCTCTGCAACTACTCCAATTGGGGTGACGTGACTACCACACCTGCGGGTCGCTGGGCCTGTTCTGTGCACCGGCGGCAGCTCTGTTCTGCCTCTACTCCAATTGGGTTGACGTAACTACCATGCAGGTGTGTCACTGGGTCTGTTCCAGTCGCGGGCAGCTGCTCTGCTCTGCCCCTCTGGCTTGATGACAAAGTGAGAGAGACCCAGGTGTTTGTGACTCACTTTCTTCACCAGGAGACCAACTGTTTCTGTCACTGCTGGTATCAATGAAGTTATCTCCTCTGCTGCTTTCTGATGACATCGGAAATTTGCCATGTTGGTATCCCATGTGAAAGGCAGCATTTCGTTCCCTTTTCTGGGTGACCAAAGCAATGCGTGAGTCCTGACCGGCCCTCACAAGCCGTGTCTCAATCCTGTTTCCACTGCCTATGAAGGCTCGGTTGATATTTACCTCCACAGTATTCAGCAAGACCCGGACCGAGAAGCAGTTTCCGCGGGTTCTTTAGCCCTGGGCCAGATCAGTTCCGAGAGGTGGAATTCGGCCACTCTGGGCTTTGTGTATGTTCTAATAGGAGCAGGCTCCAAGACGGAGTTTCTGCAGGTTCTTTAGCACTGAGCCTGAGTAATTTGTCTGCAGAATCCACACCGCTGTATATTTGCAATTCTATCTCTTCATTTCCCAGTGCGCGCCGCAGACTCTAGCCACAGACCGATTTCCTGAATAAGCAGCATGACGCTCCGTGCAGACAAATCACTCGTGTTTGAGCTCGCGTAGCTGATCCTCGTGAGATGGAAATATGTCCACTAGGTTTTGGAGCACCCCAATTTTGCTGGAAATTTCTAACAAGATATATTTTAGCCGTTATAACTCGTCATTCTCCCGCACAGTGACGCGGTACATGGGGGTGATGCACTCCCTTCACCACCATCATATGATCCCCCGAAGTTAGTTTTCAGTACTAAGAAACAAATATGTATTTCAGGTGGATGAATATTTCTGAGAATATTCTTGTGAAAACATGATTATAAATCCACATACATGAATATGAATGAATTTATGGAGTGTATAATAAGAAAAATATACTTCATATTTTGAAAAATCTGGAGAGTGAATATATATATATATATATATATATATATATATATATATACACTCACAGACATTAAAAAGTAGCATTATGTATGCCAATCGAAATTCACCATGAAATAATATATCATCCACAGATCCAAAAATATTCATTTTAATGAACATGGATTTATGTTGTTCAACTAAGAAGCTCACTCATATGTTGTATTTTCAGTTCCAACAGCGTTTAGTAGGAGTGATCTCTTCTCACAATTTGCATCTGCCAAGCCAGCCACCTCACAAAATGTACGAGTGATACCAGGTAGAATTCTAAATGTGCATATGAAAATACATGTGATGAATAGGCTACAGAGAAAGGGAGACAGTTATTCACATATTTGTTAACTTTTAAAACACATGGAGAACTATTTCAATTAAAATTTGCTAGATTTATAACACCTACCATTTATCATACGAAAGGCAAGTCTAACTATACACCATGCCTCCTGTGAACCTCTTGTATTTCTATTCTGTTTGGGTTATTTTTCTCCACCATATTAGGATTAGAAGTCAAAGTCTAGTAGGGTATGTGTTAGTGTCAGGGATTCAGTATTTTGAATGGAAAATGTATCCAATGTGTATGCAAATATGTGCTACACAAAAAATTCCCACTCTCATTCAGCACAATGCCTTGACATTACCTTCGCCCCACATAAGACACAATTAGAGGAGAAGAGTTAGAAAATCTGTGAATACATATGTGGAATGAAAAATGCTCAGGAGTTCACAAATTTGCAGGTGGTAGAGGAGTTTCCAAAAGTAAGGGACAGGGTAAAAACTCCACAAACATGAAGTTCTGCCAGCCTAACATCTGGAGAAACTGCCTCTGAGGTTGGGCAATGAAATATATGCTGTTGTCAGGAGCATTAGTTTCATTTCTTGTGAGACCATCATAGCTGAGTCTTCATCTATGTGATCTGGATGACATGGATTCTTATTTTCCAATGAACATGAGGCAGCAGTGCTGAATTTTCTATTTGTAGGTAACCTGTGGCCACTGGGGTCTAAATGTCTCCCCTTGTGAACTGTAATTCCATTTGGTCATCCTCCACTATTCGTGGTATTTCTTGCTGCTGCACTGGGAGTTTGGTATTTGCTTCATGAAATACAAGGAGTTCAACTGGGACACAGTGCTGAAGTGAGTTCTGTCAAGTGTGGTGGGTCAGGTTCGTCAGGAGAATGCACCAACCAGGCTTCTATCCCACATAGCTTGCCCCATTTTCCATAGCAACCTGATTCTGAACATTGCCCTAAAACCTCTCCATATAACAATATGCTTTTACATATAAGGGTCTACTGGCTGCAAAATGTCAGTCACAATCCATTTGGAAGCCAATGGCAGATCCACATGCCCCCACCACAGATGTTTTATTACACACCTGCCATCCACTACTCTAGTACAACTACTCAGCAGGATCCAACTTACTGGCATCTCTGTTAAACACCATTTTCATAAAACCCAGTCAATCAAGGCACTGTCTTGTATACTCATGATCAGCAACAGGACATTCAAATGTTCTCCAGAGCTACCCGGTAATGGGAATTTCAAAAATTTTATGGTATTGATCTAGCCAATTTTCAAGGATGAAGTTGGAGGCACTGTGGATTTCAATTCACTCAGAAACCATTAAATGGTGAGGAAGCTCATTTCAATGAAAACTCTGGAGAATTCTTACAGGCAAGGCTTCCAAAAGTGCCCAAAAGTCAGATTAAGCCAGGCCCATTGAGGTCTACAATGTATGTTCCATGTGTGTTTTGACTCTCAAATATGGCTGCCAAGTCTTTAAGAATAATATCATGTGATATCCTGGCTGAGATTCCCTGTGCTCTGTGGAAAGTCACCTTGGGCCTAGATGTCACTTTCCAAGGACAACTCTCATGCATGGCCATCTAAAATTCCAACACAATTCCTGGCAATAATTCTCTGAGATCAGTAAAAGAACTCAGTCTCTAAGGGGAATCACACCAGAGTGCAAGCCTAGGTGGACCCAGTGATCTCTTCCAACCGCCAGACATATGTCCACAATTAAAACCAAACACTCTCACATGGCCCTCATCTTCTTCCATATAGACACTCATCATATCCTCTGGCTGGAGGTTTCCTTTAGGGACGCAGCCCACGACAGTGTCTAAAATAAGCTCCCTGCCCCTCATTTGCCTAAAGTCAGGGTGGCCTGGACTCTCTTCCTGTGAACCAGGAGTGATCAAATAGGCCTGCCTTTAATATTGCTTGGCTTCTCCAACTTGAGGCCTTCTAGCTTTGGGGTTTAGATTCTTTAAGTGAATTGGAGTCATGAAAATCAAGCACCTATGGCCTAGCCTCTGCAGGGCTTTGAAGAACTCATTTGACCCAAAGGATCCCTATTCTCACTTGATGGATATCTGGAACCTACCAGAGGAAGGCAAGAGAGTTCATCAACAATATCTGATCTTTTTGCCATTTTGGTTTTGGATGCACGCATGGGATCTATCTTTAGATCCATCAGGTGCTGAGAATCTAAGCCACAGCCTCACACAGGGCCAACAGGCTGATTCAGACATATCCCAATCTTAAGCAATTAAGCAAAGAGCCACAGGTGATGCCCTTTCATTTCCATTTGAAAACTCTTTTCTTCAGGCTTCACAAAGTGGTGGCTTGAGGCAAAAATCTTCCTGACATTCAACAGAACAAAAGATAAGCAGAAGGACCAAAGCAGGGTTTCTCTACTGAGACTTTTCTGGTCAACAGATATCTGAGATTTCTGAGATGCTAGCCATTTCCTTCAGCTTCCAGTACATAGCAATGTCACAGATCTTGGAGGCGGTACAAATCTTGGACACAAAACCATGATACTATTCTGGAGAGTCGCCAGAATTGAGAGAGAAAACAGGAAATTAGGAAGCTTGTAGGTGTTGCCCATCCATAAGGCAAGCCAGAGTCCACTCATGAATTGGGCAGGATGAATGCTGGGAAGCTTTCTACTAGACAGAACACATCCATTGATGCATTGTCTTTTCTAATGTCTACAACAATGGACTCAGTGGGATACACACACACATAGGAACACTCGCCTTGTCAAAGGACTTAATACAAATATTCCACTCCATACCAAACAAACCGCCTTTCCTACCTATCCTCAGAACATGAGACAAAACCACAAACTCACACCCACACCCACAAAGGCACCTCCTTCTCCCTAGTAGGTCTGTGACTCCCCGGAGTATCCTCTGACTAGTGAGCCATACTATGTTCCTCCAAAATGACCTCTCCTGTCTCAGATCATGTCTGCTTGGCCAACTCTGTGAAGTTCTCAAGAGCCAGCGGTGAGGCACTACCTACCTTCTCAGGAAAAGCCCCTCTTCAGAGGTTTCCTGGCATTTGGCCTTCCTCACATCTGTAGGTACCAAGAAAGACTGACTCTGTCCTTGGTAAATCCAAACATGTCAGACCACTGGGACTAGGACAGAGACTGTCTCTGGGTGCCTGGCTTCCTGGATTTCAAGTTCAGAGAGTTCCATCACCAAGGAAGTGAGGTGAGATCACTTCCTTCAGGATCTGAATTATGTCACTGCCTTGGCAATCACTTTGTCCTAACAGTTGCTTCCAAAATACTATGAGGTGGAGGCTGCCCTGATTTTCATGGGACACTTTCTCTAGTTAGAATGTTATATCAACCATAAGCACCCGGGAACAGCTTCCACACAGGACTGGTTTGGTCCATGTTCTATACATTAAGAAGAGAGAGATTGATTCAGACTCAACCGTTCATCCTGACCAGGATGATTGCCATGGAAGATGACTTTTGCTTTCTGAGGTAATTCATAGCTGCCTTCATCTTCACCAGGGATCACTTCTGCATGAACATTTGAGTTTCTCAGCAGGTGAACATCCCCTAGATTCCTGTAGTTTAATACACACACTGTTCCTGCTCTCCTGCAAAGTTAGTGTATGGTTAGGGTTAATAATATGTTCGATTTGGGTTAGGAATCATTCTGCAGGATGAATAATGAGATTGGGAACCTGCGATATTTATAAGAATATATAGGTGAAATATATGTATGAAAACGGGAATCTAAGAAGGATTTGAAGCCCAGAAGGGCATTGAGCCCTTGATTTGGATACTTAGTGTTGAATTATGTTCTGTACAATTGTCTCAGTTAAATCGAAATACAGTGGCATAGGACCTTGTACCTTGGATGATTGAATGTATAAGAGAACATCCAGTCAAAAAGGGATAGTCAGTAGGATTAGGAAGATAGTCAGTAGGTTTAGGAAGAAGAGTGAGTATATGATTTGGAATAAAAAGCTTCTTTAGCAATAGGGTTTCATTGGGAGAGTGAATGTAAATGTCAGCACATGTGAAGAGTTAGTCACAATGATGAACTGGGGAAAATGTGTAGGAAAACAGGTGTCAATAGAGACATTACGAAATCAGGCAAAGTATAAAGTGAGTCATAGGATTAGACATTTTCAACAGGGTTGAGTTTGAATACATAATCATAGGAAAAAACAAATATGTCGTCACGAATGGGAATGACATTTGAGAGCATTAGGCAACCTGGACATGGATGTTATTAGTTATCCACGTTCACTTTCCTTTTAGGCTTTTGTACAATCATAAGTGTTACATTTTTATGTTTTTTTTTGTTCAGAATATTACTGTGATAAAATGTATATGTAGATCAGGTGACATGAGTATTTCTTTCACCATTTTGGGGGGCAATATTTTGAAGACGTATACATTAGTATTAGGGGTACAAAGAGGTGTACCCTGTGTCTATTAATATAGAGATAATGCATGAATAGACCATACTATGAATAAATAACGTAACTGATTCCACTTTAAATAATGGATTGAATTGATATGTGAAAATATATAAGAAATCTTATATTGATATACAATCATTCATTCCAACCAGTTATATATCTAATGGTAATATTAGGATTATGGTTTATGAAGAATGGTGTTTGAGTTTTGCTTTATACGTGATGATGTTAAACAAAAATAATGTGTTTGGAAAGAAGTCTCATGAAAAGACCAGTCAAGAAACATGGAGGGATACATGTGTTCTGAATCAGGAAGTGATTGATCGTGAAACAAATGCCTATAAATTTTCTAATTTGTGACTGAAATATATATCCCATGATGTGCATAAACTGAAGACATAATAACGTACAAGTGTTGAATAAAAATGAAAGTCAAAATACACATCATGTCCCCTAGAAATCAACTTGCATTGATTTTAAACTGGCTAAGTAACTGTAGAAATATTAGGGTTTGTATGCACCATTCACTGAATTTAGTTTTCAGTACTAGGAAACAATATGTATTTCAGGTGGATGATTATTTCTGAAAATAATCTTGTGGAAAGTTGATTATAAATCCACAGATATGAATATGAATGAATTTAGGGAGTGCATAATAAGACACATATATTTCATATTTTGAAAAATCTAAAGAGTATATATATATATATATATATATATATATATATATATATATATATATACACACACACACGCAAAAGCACAGATATTAAAAAGTAGCAATACAGGAGATCCATTATGAAGGCAGGCATGGAGAAATCAAGTCTCTGATCTCTTCAGCTGCGCGGGCATAGGGAGTCGTAAACTGTCTAAATGCTGTTTGCTCAGAATCACTAGGCAATATTGACCTGTTGTGAATCTGGGGTGAACAGTCTGGGCCCCTCAGAACACACACAAAGCCCGGATTGGCTGCATTCAAGCTTAGATTCGTCTGGTTTTTGTGACTCAGCACTAACATTCCCGCTGAAATAACTGGTCGGGCTTTCTGAATTGAGAGTTAAAAGCCAACTGAGCCTTCATAGGCAGTGGCCACAGGATTGAAATGGGGCTTGGGAGAGATAGTCAGGACCCACCTGTTGCATTGGTCACCCAGCAAAGGGAACGAACGGTCACCATTTGAATGGGATACCACCATGGCAGAGAACTGAAGTCACAGGCGGAGGAGATAACTTCATTGAAACCAGCGCGACAAGTGTGTAATCCCATTGCCATATCTCTCAACAACGCAGGGAAACCTCAAGGGCCCTTCCCACCTCTGCCGTAATGGCCCCTCCCAGCTCTCCAAGGAGCGCGATACCCAGACCTAGGGAATAAAGTTTGGCTCGGGACTCGCGGCGTGGAATTCCCTGCTACCGCTCCCACCAGTGCTGACAATTGAGGTCTCTTACACCACCTACCGGGGCCATGGCTCCTGAAGGGCAAGCAAATTCGCTGGAGGTTCTCAGCCCCAAGCTCTACAAACTTAGGGTCTGAGGAAGGCAAACAAGGAGAGTGTGCCCAGGCGTTCATGGAAACAGGGCTACCAGGAGCAGAGGCCTGGCTTGTAACCAGTATTGTGGTGAGCATCACAGGTGAGTGGGGCCTGGCTTGAGGAAGCACAAGAGAAAGCCCTAGGCACTCAGAATTGGAGACCCGCCCAGTCTGGGAGAAAGAGCTACTGCACAGTGATTGGTTCTCACTTATTGAGAGGAGAAGCTTGGCCCAGTGCGCACAGCTCCACCTACTGGAAGAGAAGTTATTTTAACTCTAGGACTGCTTGTATTATTATTATTTTTTTATTTGTTTTTTTTTCTTTCATTTTCATTTTTGTTATTGTTGTTCTTTAACTTTTTTAAATGTTTTTATTTTTAATTTTTTTATTTTATTATTATTATTATTATTTTAAATTTTAATTTTCAATTTTTTAATCATCATCATTACTTAAAACTTTCTTTATTTTCTATTTTTTTCTTTTGTCTTTTCATTTCTTTTCATTTTTCTTATTCCCCCTTCCTTGAATTCTACCTGCCTACTCTCATTCTCTTTAGTGACTTCTCCCTTCCCTTCTAATATCTTTCCTCCCAAGCATCAAATAAATTTATAAGGGTAAGCAGTAACTCAGTAGTCAAACAGAAGAAGAAGTAACATGAGCAGCATATAAAAACAAGGAAGAAAAGGAGTACGAACAATGAAGGACAGCCTAAATATTCAAGAGCACCTAGAGTCATCAAAAAAATGGTCATATAAAGAAATCAAGTAATACCTTAGACAGATGGAATGGAACCTTAAAGAGGATACGAGACAGCAAAAACAAACAGTGATAAAACGCATTGAAAATGAATTACATAAACAGATAAAATGAGAAATTAAGCATCTTTATCAGGAGATAGAGATTATTAGAAAAATCAAACAATAATTCTAGAAATCAAGGAAATGATAAACCAAATTAAAAACTCAATTGAGAGTATCACTAACAGAGTAGAGCAAGTAGAAGACAGAATGTCAGATAATGAAGACAAAATATATCATCTTGAAAAAAGTCTAGCCAACAAAGAAATGCTGTAAAAAATTATGAGAAAACATTCAAGAGATATGGGATAACATAAAAAAAAAACAAACTAATGAGTCATATGGATAGAGGAAGGTACAGAGATTAAAACCAAGGGAATGAGAAACCTGGTGAATGAAATAATTACAGAAAACTTTCAGAAATAAAAATGGAAACGGATAAACAAATTGTAGATGCTTACAGGACACCGAGCACACAAAATCACAGTAGACCAATGCCAAGACACATTGTTATAAAGATATCCAATATACAGAACAAAGAGAAAATATTAAAAGCTACCAGAGAAAGGAGGCAGATTACAATCATTACAATCAGGGGTAAACCAAAAAGTTTAACAATGGATTTTTCATCATAGACGCTGGAAGTGAGAAGATCCTGGAACAACGTACTTCAAACACTGAAAGACAATGGATGCCAACCAAGAATTATGTATCCAGCAAAATTAAGCTTAAGATAAGACAACGAGATAAAAATATTTCATGATAAACAAAAGCTAAAAGAATTTCAGCCAGATAACCAGCATTGCAAAGCATCTTGAGCAAAACACTACATGAGGAAGAGATGAAAATCAACAACGAAAACCATCAGTGAGAAGTGCCTCAGTAATGACAGAGGGAAGGCGAAAAGCAAATCATGGAGAATCAAACTAATTAAAAAATATATATATAAAAACATGGGTGGCAGTACAAACCATATATCAATAGTAACTCTAAATGATAATGGCTTAAACTCTCGAATAAAGTGACATTGGCTTGTAACTTGAAATAAAAAAAAACAAATCCAACAATATGTTGCCTCCAAGGGACACATCTGAATGGAAAAAACATACACAGGCTGAAGGTGAAAGATTGGGAAAATTTATACCATGCACACGGTCCTCGTAAGCAAGCAGGGGTGGCCATCCTCCTATCGAATAAAATCGACCTCAAGACTAATTTAATCAAAGGGATAAGGAAGGACTTTATATACTGTTAAAAGAAACCATTCACCGACAAGACATAACAATTATCAATATTCATGCAGCAAATAATGGTGCGGCGACGTTCATAAAACAATTTATCCTCAAGTTCAAGAATCAAATAGACCACAATACAATAATTATGGGTGACTTCAACTCACCTCTGTCACCATTGGACAGATCCTCCAAACAAAAGTTGAATAAAGAAACTATAGAACTCAATATCACAATCAATACCCTATACTTAACTGACATATATAGAATATATCAACCATCATCAAGTGGATATACTTTTTTCTCACCAGCACATGGATCCTTCTCAAAAATAGACCATATGGTATGCCATAGGGCAACCCTCAGTAAATATAAAGGGGTGGAGATAATACCATGAATTTTTTGTGATCATAATGGAATGAACCTGGAAACCAATGATAAAGAAGGAAGAAAAAATCATACATCACATGCAAAATGAAGAATATGTTACTGAATGATCAATGGGTTACAGAAGACATAAAGGAGGAAATCAAAAAATTTTTAGAGATAAATGAAAATACAGACACAACATATCAGATTCTATGGGACACAATGAAAAGAAGTTTTAAGAGGTAAATTCATCGCCTGGAGGTCATTCCTCAAAATAGAAAAAAAAACAAACAAACAAATGAGCTCACACTTCATCTCAAAGCCCTAGAAGAAGAAGAGCAAAACAACAGAAAATGTAGCAGAAGGAAAGAAATAATTAAAATCATAGCGAAATTGAAACAAAAGAAACTATTGAAATAATTAACAAAACTAAAATGTGCTTCTTCAAAAAGATAAGTAAGATCGACAGACCCTTAGCCATGCTAACGAAGAGAAGAAGAGAGAGAACTCAAATTACTAACATACGGGATGAAAAAGGCAATATCACAACAGATGTTACATAAATACAGAAGAAAATTAGAAATTATTTTGAAAAACTGTATTCCAATAAAATAGAAAATAGTGAAGACATCGATAAATTTCTTAAGTCATATGATTTGACCAGACTGAGTCAGGAGAAAACACACAATTTAAACTGACCAATATCAATGGATGAAGTAGAAGAAGCAATCAAAAGACTACCAACCAAGAAAAGCCCAGGAACGGATGGGTATACAGCAGAGTTTTACAAAACCTTTAAAGAAGAATTAATACCAATACTTTTCAAGTTATTCAGGAAATAGAAAAACTGGAAGCTCTGCCAAATTCATTCTATGAGGCCAACATCACCCAGATTCTGAAACCAGACAAAGACACCTCAAAGAAAGAAAACTACAGACCAATATCTCTGATGAACCTAGATGCAAAAATCCTCATTAAAATTCTGGCGAATTGGATACAAAGGCACATCAAAAAAATTGTGCACCATGATCAACTTGAATTCATCCCTGGGATGCAAGGAGGCTTCAATATATGGAAATCAATAAATGTTATTCACAACATCAATAGACTTAAAGATAAGAACCATATGAACATCTTGATAGACGCAGAAAAACCATTCAACAAAGTAGAGCATTCCTTTATGTTCAAAACATTTTAAAAACTAGGAATAACAGGAACTTACCTCGACATTGAAAAAGATAACTATGTTAAGCCTCAGGCTAGCATCATTCTGAATGGAGAAAAATTGAAGGCATTCACTTTAAAATCTGGAACAAGGCAGAGATATCCTCTATCACCACTTCTATTCAATATAGTTCTCGAAAAACTGGCCAGAGCAATTAGAGAGATGAAAGACATTAAAGGCATAAAAATAGGAAAAGAAGAACTTAAATTATCACTATTTGTAGATGACATGATTCTATACATAGAAGACCCAAAAGGGTCTACAGAAAAAACTACTAGAACTAATAAATGAATGCAGCAATGTGGCAGGATATAAAATCAACATGCATAAATCAAAGGCATTTCTGTATATCAGCGACAAAACTTCTGAAACAAAAATGAGTCAAAACACTGCATTCCCAATTTCCTCAAAATAATTAAATACTTGGGAATCAACCTAACAAAAGAGGTGAAAGATTTATATAATGCAAACTACAGAACCCTAAAAAGAGAAATAGAATAAGATCTTAGAAGACGGAAAAATATACCCTGTTCATGGATAGGCAGAACTAACATCATCAAAATTGCTATATTACCAAAAGTTCTCTATAGGTTTAATACAATGCCAATCAAAATCCCAAAGGATTTTTTTTGTAGAAATAGATAAAGAAATCATGAAATTCAAATGGAAAAATAAAAGACCCAGAATAGCAAAAGCAATTCTAAGCAGGAAGTGTGAATCAGGCAGTATAGTGATACCAGATTTCAAACTATATTACAGAGCATTCATAACAAAAACAGCATGGTACTGGTACCAAAACAGGCGGGTGGACCAATGGTACAGAATGGAGGACACAGAGACTAATCCAAAAATCTACAACTGTCTTATATTTGATAAAGGAGCTAATGGCCTGCAATGGAGGAAGGATAGCATCTTCATCAAATGGAGTTGGGTAAACTGGAAATCCATATGCAACAAAATGAAACTGAATCCCCTCCTCTCACCATGCACAAAAGTTAACTCAATGTGGATCAAGGAGCTAGATTCAAATCAGAGTCTCTGCGTCTGATAGAATAAAAAGTTGGCTCCTATCTACATATTGTGTGGTCAGGCTCCAAATTCCTTATTAGGACACCCATAGAATAAGAGTTAATAATAAGAATCAACAAATGGGACTTACTTAAACTGAATTTTTTTTTTCTCAGAAAGAGAAACAATTAGAGAGGTAAATATGGAGCCTACATCATGGGAACAAATTTTTAGTCCTCACCCTTCACATGGAGCCCTAATATCTAGAGTATACAAAGTATACAAATAACTCAGAAAATTATACAATAAGATAACCAATAACCCAATGGGCCAAGGACCTGAACAGAAACTTCTCGGAGGAGGACATAGAATCAATTAACAAGTACATGAAAAAATGCTCTCCATTTCTAGCAGTAAGAGAAATGCAAATAAAAACCACCCTAAAATACCATCTCAATCCAGTGAGATTGCCAGCCATAATGAAGTCAAACAACAACAAGCGCTGGCGAGGATGTGGGGAAAAGGGTACTCTTGTACATTGCTGGTGGGACTGAAAACTGGTGCGGCCAATTTGGAAAGCAGTATCGAGATTCCTGGGAAATCTGTGAATGGAAGCACCATTTGATCCAGCTATTGCCCTTCTCGGACTATTCCCTGAAGATCTTAAAAGAGCGTACTACAGGGATACTGCCACATCGATTTTCATAGCAGCACAATTCACAATTGCTACACTGTGGAACCAACCCAGATGCCCTTCAATAGATGAATGGATAAAAAAATGTGACTTTTATATACTATGGAGAATTACGCAGCACTAAAAAATGACCAAATCTTGGAATTTGCAGGGAAATGCATGGCACTGAGCAGATTATGGTTAGTGAAGCTAGCCAATCCCTAAAAATCAAATGCCAAATGTCTTGTTTGATATAATGAGAGCACCTAAGAACAGAGCAGGGAGAAAGAGCATGAAGAAAAGATTAACATTAAGCAGAAACATGAGGTGGGAGGGAAAGGGAGAGAAGAGGGAAATTGCATGGTAATGGAGAGAGACACTTATTGTTACACAAAATTACATATAAGAGGTTGTGGGAAAATAAACAAGGAGAGAAATGATTTAGAGTAGGTATGGTAGAGAGAGAAGATGGGAAGATAGGGGAGTGGGGATAGTAGAGTATAGGAAAGGTAGCAGAATACAACAGTAACTAATAGGGCATTATGTAAAAATATGGATGTGTAACTAATGTGATTCTGCAATCTGTATTTGGAGTAAAAATGGGAGTTCATAACCCACTTGAATCTAATGTATGAAATATGATATGTCAAGAGCTTTGTAATGTTTTGAGCAACCAATAATAGAAAAAAAAAGTAGCAATATATATGCCAATAGAAATTCATCATGAAATGTATATAATCCACAGATCGAAAAATATTCATTTTACTGAACATGGATTCATGTATAATGTTTTTCAACTAGGAAGCTCACCCATAGGTTGAATTTTCAGTTCCAACAGCGTTTAGGAGTAGTGATCTCTTCTCTCAATTTGCATCTACCAATTCAGCCACCTCACAAGTGTATACGAGTGATATCAGGTAGAATTCTATATGTGCATATAAACATACATGTGCTGAATAGGCTACAGAGAAAGGGTGATAGGGATTCACATATTTGCTAATTTTAAAAACACATGTAGAACTATTTCAACAAAAAATTGACTAGACTTATAACTCCTACATTATATAATGCAAAAGGCAATTCCAACTATACACCATGCGTCCTCTGAACTGCTTGTGTTTCTTCTCTTTTTGGCTTATTTTTCACCATCATATTAGGATTATTAGTCAGAGACTAGTAGGGTATGGGTTATAGTGTCAGAGATTCAGTATTTCAAATGGAAATTGAAAAATGAATCCAATGTGTATGTAAATATGTGCTACACAAAAATCTTCCCACTCACATCCAGAACAATGCCTTGACATTACCTACGCCCCAAGTAAAACACAATTAGAGTAGAAAAGTGTGAAAATCTATGAATGCAAATATGGAATGGAATATGCTCGGGAGTTCACAATCTTGGAGGTGGTAGAGGAGTTTCCAAAAGTAAAGGACAGGGTAAACACTCCACAAACAAGGAGCTCTGCTGGCCTAAGAATTCTTGGGAAACGGCTTCTGAGGTTGGGCACTTGAAATATATGTTGTTGTCATGAGCTTTAGCTTCCTTTGTAGTGAGACCATCAAAGCTGGGTCTGCATCTATGTGACCGAAAGAAATGGTTTCTTATATTCCAATGAACATGAGGCAGCAGTGCTCAATTCTCTCTTTGTAGCTAAACTGTGTCCATTGGAAGCTAAGTGTCTCCCGGTGGGGACTGTGAAGACATTTGGTCATCCTCCACTTTTCGTGGTATTTCTTGCTTCTGCACTGGGAATTTGGTATTTGCTTCACAAAACATAAAAAGTTCATCTGGGATACAGTGCTGGAGGGAGTTCTGTCACGTGTGGTGGGTCAGGGTCTGCAGGAGAATGCACCAACCAGGCTTCTATCCCACATAGCTTGCCCCAATAACCATAGCAACCTGATTCTGAATATTGCCCTGAAAACTCTCCATTTAAAAAGATGAATTACATATAAGGGTCTGATGTCTGCACTATATCAGTCCCAAGCCATTTGGAAGCAAATGGCAGATTCACATGGCCCCACCATGATGTTTTATCACACACCTGCCCAACACTGCTCTAGGCCCCCTACTCAGCAGGCTCCAAATTACTGGCTTCTCTTGTTCTACAGGATTTTCATGAAACCCAGTCAAAAACAAGGCACTGTCTGGTATACACATGATCAGCAACAGGACATCAAAAGTTTCTGCAGTGCCACCTGGTCATGGGAATTTCAAAAATTTCATGGTATTTATCTAGCAATTTTTCAAGGGTGAAGTTAGAGGCACTGTGGGTTTCAATTCATTCAGGAACCATTAAGAGTTGAGAAAGTTCATTTCAATGAAAGCTCTGGAGAACTCTCACAGTCAATGCTTCTCAAACAGTTGCCAAAAGGTCTCCTAAAGCCAGGCCAATTGACATCTACAATGTGAGGTCCATGTGTGTTTTGACTCTCAAATATGGCTGCTAAGTCTTTCAGAATAAAATCATGTGATATCCTGGCTGAGATTCTCAGGCCTCTGTGGAAACCACCCTGGGCCTAGATCTCAGTTTCCAAGAGTGAGTCTCATGCGTGGCCACTTAAAATCCCAACACAATTCATGGCAATACTTCTCTGAGGTCAGTTTCAGAACTCAGTCTCTAAGGGGAATCACACCAGAGTTCAAGCCCAGGTGGACCCAGTCAGCCCTTCCATCCGCCAAAAAATGACCACAATTAAAATCAAAACACTACCACAGGGCCATCATCTTCTTCCATGTAGACACTCATCATAACCTCTAGCTGGAGGTTTCTATGAGCCCAAGGTAGTGTCCAAATAAGCTCTCTTGCCCCTCATTTGCCTAAAATCATGATGGCCTGGACACTCTTCCTGTGAACCAGGAATGATCAAATATTCCTGCTGTTAAAGTGTTCCACTTCTCCAATTTGAGGCCTACTGGCTGTAGGGTATAGATTCTTTATGTGATGTGGAGTCATGAGAAAACCCAAGCAAATATGGGCTAGCCTCTGCAGGGATTTCAAAAACTCATTTGACCCAAAGGATCCCTATTCTCACTTGATGGAGGTCAGGAACCTAAAACAAGAGGGCAAAAATATTCACCCACAATGACTGCTCTTTTGGCCATTTTAGTTTTGGAAACACATGGGATCTTTCTTTAGATCCATCAGGTGCTGAGAATCTAAGCCACAACCTCATACAAGGACAAGAGGCTGATTCAGACACATCCCAATCCAAATCAATTAAGCAAAGAGCCACTGGTGATGTCCATACATTTCCATATGAAAACAGTTTTCTTCAGGCTACACAAAGGGGTGGCCTGAGGCAAAGACCTTCCTGACATTCAGGGTAATAGAAATAGAAGTAAGCAAATGGCCCAAAGAAGGGTTTCTCCACTGAGACTTTACTGGTCACACTGAAATCTGAGTTTTCTTAGATGCTCCCATTCCCTTCAGCTATCCAGTACATGGCCATGTCACAGAACCTTGTGGTGTTACATATTTGGGAAACAAAACCATGAGTCTATTCTGGAGAGTGGCCAGAATTCACGAAGAAAACAGAAACTTTAGAAGATAATAGATGTTGCCCATCCATAAGGCAAGCTGCAGTCCATTCATTAATTGGGCAGTATGAATGCGGGGAAGCTTTCAACTAGAGACAACACATCCATTGATGCATTCTCTTTTCTAATGTCTACAACCACGGATACAGTGGGATACACAGACCTAGAAACACTCACCATGTCAAACAACTTACTAGAAACAGTCCACTCCAAACCAAACAAACCACTTTTCCTACCTATTCTCAGAACATGAGAAAAAACCACAAACTCACACCTACAACGGCAAAGGCACTTACTTCCCCCAAATAGGTCTGTGACTATCCGGAGTGTCTTCTGACTGGTGGGCCATATTATGTTCCCCCAAAATGGCCTATCCTGTTTCAGATCTGGTCTCCTTGTCCAACTCTGTGAAGTTGTCAGGAGCCAAAGGTGAGCCACTACCTGCTTTCTCAGGAAAGGCCCCTCATCAGAGCTCTGCTGGCATTTTTCCATCCTCACATCAGTAGGTACCAAGAAAGACTGACTATGTCTTTGGGAAAAGCAAACAAGTTAGCCCACTGGAACTGGAAGTGGGACTGGCTCTGGGTGCCTTCCTTCCTGGATCCCAGGTTCAGAGAATTCCATCACCAAGGAAGTGAAGTGAGGTCACTTCTTTCAGGAACTGAATATAGTCACTACCTTGGTAACCACTTTTTGCTAACAGTTGCATCCAGGGTTCCCATGAGATGGAGGCTGCCCCAACATCCTGTGACACATTCAGAAGTTAGAATGGTATATCAACCATAGGCACCAGGGAACAGCTCTCCACAGAGGCCTGGTTCAGTCCATCTTCTCTTCATTAAGAAGAGAGAGGCTGATTCAGACTATCAATTAATCCTGACCAGGTTGTTTGCCATGGAAGATGACTATTGCTCTCTCAGGTCCTACATAGCTGCCTATATCTTCTGCAAGGATCATTTCTCCATGGATCTTTGATGTTCTCAGCAGGTGGAAGATCATCTACATTCCTATATTGTAAGACCCACACTGTCCCTGCTCTTAAGTAAGTTATACTGAGGGAACAGTGTATGGTTAGGGTTAATAACTTGTTCAATTTGGGTTACAAATAATTCTGCGGGATGAATAATGGTATTGGCAAAATGCGATGTTTACAAGAGTATATATGTGAAACATAAGTATGAAAGCAGAAATCTAGGTAAGATTTGAAGCCCAGAAGAGCATTGGGGACTTGAGTGGGATACTTAGCTTTGAGTAATGTGCAGCACAGATGTCTCAGATAAATCAATATACACTGGCATCGGACCTTGTACCTTGGATATTGAATGTTGAAGAGAACATCCAGTCAAAAACCGATAGTCGGCAGGATTAGGAAGGTAGTTGGTAGGTTTAGAAAAAATAGTGAGTATAGGATTTGGACCAAAAGTTCTTTAGCAATAGAATTTAGTGTAGAGAGTGTATGTAAATGTAAGCACATGTGAAGAGTCAGTCACAATGATGAACTGGGGAAAAATATAGGAAATCAGATATCAATGGAGACATTAGGAAATCAAGCAAAGTATAAATTGTGTGATAGGGTTAGACATTTTCAACAGGTTTGAAGTTGAATATATAATCTTAGGAAGAAACAAATATGTAATCAAAAATAGAATTGATATTTGAGAGCATTAGGCAACCTGGACATGGATGTTTTTAGCAATCCATGCTCACTTTCCATTTACGCTTTGGTACAATTGTAAGTGTGACCTATGCTTTTTGTGTCCAGAATATGTCTGTAATAAAATGTGTATGTAGATCAGGTGACAATAGTATTTCTTCCACCAATTCTGGGAGCAATATTTTGAAGACTTACAAATTAGTATGGGGGTACAAATAGGTGTACCCTGTTTCTATGAATATAGACATAATGCATGAATAGACCATACTGTGAATAAATAATATAACTGGATCCACTTTAAATAATGAATTGAATAAATATCTGAAAATTTATAAGAAATTTTATATTGATATGCAATCATTCATTCCAACCAGTTATATATCTAATGATCATCTTAGGGTTACAGTTTATCATGAAGGGTGTGTGAGTTTTGGTTCAAAATTGATTATGGAAATAGAAAATAATATATTTGGAAAAAAGTCTCATGAATAGACCAGTCAAGAGACATAGAGGAATACATGTGTTCTGGAGCAGGAAGTGATTGAAAGTAAAACAAATGCCTATAAATTTGCTAACTAGTGAATAAAATATATATACTATGATGTGCATAAACTGAAGAAATAGTAATGTACCAGTGTGGAATAAAAATTAACATCAAAATACACATCATGTCCCATAGGAACCTACATGCATTGATGTTAAACTGGGTCAGTTAATGTACACATATTAGGATTTGTATGCACCTTTTACTGAAGTTAGTTTTCAGTACTAGGAAACAAATATGTATTTCGGGTGGATGAATATTTCTAAGAATAATCTTGTGAAAAGTTGATTATTAATCCACATACATGAACATGAATGAATTTAGGGAGTGTATATAAGACACATATATTTCTTATTTTTAAAAATATGGAGAGTATATATATATATATATATATATATATATATATATATATATATATATATACATATATATATATACACACACACACACACACACAAACACAGACATTAAAAAGTAGCAATATATATGCCAATCAAAATTCATCATGAAATATATATCATAAAGATGCAAAAACATTCATTTTAGTGAACATGGGTTTATGTATAATGTTGTTCCACTGGGAAGCTCACCCATAGGTTGAATTTTCAGTTCCAACAGCGTTTAGGAGGAGTGATCACTTCTCACAGTTTGTATCTGCTAAGTCATATATCTTACAAGGATGTACGTGTGATACCTTGTAGGATTCTATTTGTGCATATAAAAATACATGTGCTGAATAGGCTCCAGAGAATGGGAGACCGTAATTCACATATTTGTTAACTTTAAAAACACATTGAGAACTATTTCAATTAAATATTGAATAGATTTATAACACCTACCCTTTATCATGCAAAAGGCAAGTCCAACTCTGAACTGCAAGTATTTATGTACTGTTTGGGTTACTTTCTTCCATCATATTAGGATTAGTAGTCAGAGTCTAGTAGAATATGGGTTAGTGTCAGGGATTCAGAATTTCAAATGGAAAAAAGGAAAATTAATCTTCCAACACTCATCCAGAACAATGCCTTGTCATTACCTTCGCCCCAAGGAAGACACAATTAGAGTAGAAGAGTTACAAAATCTGTGATTACATTTCTGGAATCGAAAATGCTCAGGAGTGCACAAACTTGGAAGTGGTATAGGGGTTTCCAAAAGTAAGGACAGGGTACACACTCCACAAACATGGAGCTCTGCTTGCCTAAAACTTTTTGAGAAACTGCCAGTGAAGTTGGGCACTGAAATATAGGTTGTTTTCAGGAGTTAAGCTTCCTTTGTAGTGAGACCCTCAAAGCTGGGTCTTCATCTATGTGACCTGGAGGACATCGTTTCCTATTTTCCAATGAACATGAGGCAGCAGTGCTCAATTCTCTCTTTGTAGGTAAACTGTGTCTCCCTGTGTGGACTGTGAAACAATTTGGTCATCCTCCACTTTTCGTGGTGTTTCTTGCTGCTGCACTTGGAGTTTGGTTCATGCTTCACAAAATACAAGGAGTTCAACTGGGAAACAGTGCTTGAGGTATTTCTGTCACGTGTGGTGGGTCAGAGTCTGCAAGAAAATTCACCAACCAGGCTTCTATCTCTCAAAGATTGCCCCCTTGTCCATAGCAACCTGATTCTGAACATTGCCCTGAAACTACGCCATATAACAAGATGCCTTTACATATAAGGGTCTGATGTCTGCACTCTGTCAGTTACAAGCCATTTGGAAGCCAATGGCAGATCCAAATGGCCCCACCATGATGTTTTATCACACACCTGTCCACCACTGCTCTAGGCCCACTACTCAGCAGGCTCCAAAATACTGGCATCTCTGTTCTAAACAATTTTCATGAAACCCTGTCAATCAAGGCACTGTCTGGTACACTCATGGTAAGCAACAGGACATCGAAAGTTTCTGCAGTTCCACCTGGTCATGGAAAATTCAAAAATTTCGTAGTATTTATCTAGCCATTTTTCAAGGATGACGTTGGATGCACAATTATTCAGGAACCATTAAATGTTGAGAAAGTTCATTTCAAAGAAAATTCTAGAGAACTCTCACAGGCAAGGCTTTCCAAAGAGTGGACAAAAGGTCACTTGAAGCCAGGACCATTGAGATCTACAATCTGAGGTCCTATGTCTTTTGACTCTCAACTATGGCTGCCAAGTGTCAGAATAAAATCATGTGATATCCAGGCTGAGATTCCCAGTTCTTTGTGGAAAGCCACCCTGGTCCTAGATCTCAGGTTCCAAGGGCGACTCTCATGCGTGGCCTCCTAAAATCCCAACACAATTAATGGCAATTCTTCTCTGAGATCAGTTTCAGATCTCAGTCTCTAAGTGGAAACACACCAGAGTTCAAGCCCAGTTGACCCAGTCATCTCTTCCAACCGCCACACCAATGACCAGAATTAAAACCAAAACACTCCCACATGGCCCTCATTTTCTTCCATATAGACACTCATCATAACCTTGGCTGGAAGTTTATATGAGGCACACAGCCCAAGACAAAGTCAAAATAAGCTCCCTTGCCCTTCATTTGTCTAAAGTCAGTGTTTCCTGGACAACGTTCCTGTGAACCAGGACTGATCAAAGAGGTCTGCCATTAATACTGTTCTGCTTTTCCAATTTGAGGCATACAGACTGTCGGGTATAGTTTCTTTATGTGATTTGCAGTCATGAGAAAACCCAATCACCTATGGGCTAGCCTCTGCAGGGCTTGAAGAACTCAGTTGACCCAAAGATCCCTGTTATCACTTGATGGAGATCAGGAACCTTACAGAGGAAGGCAAGAGACTTCATCACAATGACTTCTCTTTTGGCCATTTTGGATTTGGATGCACACATGGGATCTTTCTTTAGATCCATCAGGTGCTGAGAATCTAAGCGATAATCTCACACTGCACTAAGAGGCTGATTCAGACATATCCCTTTGCAAAGCAATTAAGCCAGGAGCCACAGGTGATGCCCATTTATTTCCATTTGAAAACTGTTTTTTTCAGGCTTTGGAAATGTGTGGCCTTAGGCAAAGTCCTTCCTTTAATTCAGGGCAACAGAACAATAGGTAAGCAAAATACCAAAGCAGATTTTCTCCACTGAGACTTTCCTGGTCACACTGATATCTGAGTTTTCTGAGATATTCACCATTCTCTTCAGCTATCCAGTACATGGCCATGTCCCAGATTGTGGAGGAGATACATATCTTGAACACAAAACCATGAGCCTATGGGAGAGTGACCAGATTCAGGAAGATATCAGGAATGTAGGAAGGTAATAGGTGTTGCCCATCCATAAGGTAACCTGCAGTCCATTCATAAATTGGACAGGATAAATTCTGTGAAGAATTCTACTAGACAGGACACATCTATTGATGCATTCTCTTTTCTATTGTCTACAACCACAAATACAGTGGGGTACCCAGACATAGAAACACTCACCTTCTCAAAGGACTTACTAGAAACAGTCCACTCCAAACCAAACAAACCGACTTTCCTACATATTCTCAAAACTTGAGACAAAATCACAAACACACAAACACACACACACACACACCCACAAAGGCACCTTCTTTCCCCAAATAGGTCTGTGACTATCCGGAGCGTCCTCTGACTGGTGGGCCATACTATGTTTCCCCGAAATGGGCTGTCCTATGTCAGATCTGGTCTTCTTGGCCAAAACTGTGAAGTTATCAGGAGCCAGCGGTGAGCCACTGCCTGTTTTCTCAGGTAAAGCCCCTCTTCAGAGCTTTCCTGGCATTTGTCCATCTTCAATTTAGTAGTTGCCAAGAAAGACTTACTCTATCCTTCTTAAATCCAAAAATTTGAGACCACTGGGACTTAGACTGGGACTGCCTCAGGGTGCCTGGCTTCCTGGATTCCAAGTTCAGAGTGTTCCATCAACAAGAAAGTGACATGGGTGACTTCGTCTAGAACTGAATGAGGTCACTGCCTTGGCAACCACTTTGTCCTAACAGTTGCTTCCAAGGGTCCATGAGATGGATCCTGCCCCTACTTCCTATGACACTTTCACAAGTTAGAATGGAATATCAACCATAGGCACCCGGGAACAGCTCTCCACACAAGCCTGGTTTGGTCCATCTTCTCTACATTAAGAAGAGAGAGACTGCTTCAGACACACCCCTTCATCCTGACCTGTTTTTTTTTTTTTTTTTTTTTTGTCATGAAAGATGACTTTCACACTCTCAGGTCCATCATAGCTGCCTACATCTTCTTTAGGGATCATTTCTGCATGGACCTTTGAAGTTCTCCGGAAGTTGAAGATCTCCTACATTCCTGTATTGTAAGACCAACTCTGTCCCTGCTCTTCTGTAAAGTTAGATTGAGGGAACAGTGTATGGTTACAGTTAATAACATGTTTGATTTGGGTTAGGATCATTCTGCTGGATGAATAATGGTATTGGGAACCTGCAATATTTATAAGATTATATAGGTGAAATATATGAATGAAAACAGAAATCTCGGTAACATTTGAAGCCCAGAAGGGCATTGGGTCCTTGATTGGGATACTTAGCTTTTAATTATGTTCTGCACAGATGTCTCAGATAAATCTATACACAATGGCATAAGATCTGATACCTTGGATGATTGAATGTTGAATGTAAACCATTCAAAGCGGGAGAGTCGGTAGGATTAGGAAGATAGTTGGTAGGATTATAAAAAAGTGTGTGTATAGCATTTGGACAAATAGTTCTTTAGCAATAGGTTTTCAGGTAGACAGAAAATGTAAATGTCAGCATATGTGAAGAGTCAGTCACAGTGATGAACTGGGGAAAATATGTAGGAAAGCAGATATCAATAGAGACATTAGGAAATCAGGCAAAGTATAAAGTGAGTGATAGCAAAAGACATTTTCAACAATCTTGAGATTGAATATATAATCTTAGGAAGTAACAAATATGTAGTCACCAATAGGATTGACATTTGAGAGCATTAGGCAACCTGGACATGGGTTATTTTCATAATCCATACTCACATTCCATTTAGGCTTTGGTACAATCGTAAGTGTGACTTTGCATTTTGTGGCCAGAATATTACTGTGATAAAATGTATATGTAGATCAGGTGACATGAGTATTTCTTGCACCATTTCTTGGAGCAATATTTTGAAGGGGTATAAATTAGTATTGGGGGTACATATAGGTGTACCATGTATGTATGAATATAGAGATAATGCATGAATAGACCATACTGCGAATAAATAATATAACTTGTTCCAACTTTAAATAATGGATTGAATTGATATCTGAAAATACACAGGGATCATATATTGATATACATACATTCATTCCAACCAGTAATACATCTAATGGTAATATTACGGTTGTGGTTTATCACCAAGAGTGTGTGAATTTTGCTTCAAATTTGATTATGGAAATCGAAAATAATGTGTTTGGAAAGAAATCTCATGAAATGACCACTCAAAAACAAGGAGGAATACATATGTTCTGAAGCAGGAAGTGATTGAATATGTTACAAATTTCTTTAAATTTGTGAACTTGTGGATGAAATGTATATTCTATAATGTATAAAAACTGCAGAAATAGTAATGTACGAGTGTTTAATAAAAATGAACGTCAAAATACACATCATGTTCCATAGGAATCTACTTGCATTGATGTTAAAGTGGGTCAGCTACTGTAAAAATATAAGGATTTGTTTGCACCATTCACTGAAGTAACTTTTTAGTACTAGAAAACAAATATGTATTTCAGGTGGATGAATATTTTTAAAATAATCTTATGAAAAGTTTAATATAAAACCACATACATGAACAAGAATGAATTTAGGGAGTGTATAATAGGACACATATATTTTATATTTTGAAAAATCTAGAGAGTATATATATATATATATATATATATATATATATATATATATATACACACACACACACACAAAACACACACAGAGACATTAAATAGTAGCAATATATATGCCAATTAAAATTCATTGTGAAATATATATCATCCACAGATCCAAAATATTAATTTTACTGAACATGGATTTATGTATAATGTTTTTCAACTAAGAAGCTCACTCATAGTCTGAATTTTCAGTTCCAAAAGCATTAATGAGGAGTGATCTCTTCTCACACTTTGTATCTGCCAAGTTAGCCACCTCTCAAGAATATACGTGTGATACCAGGTAGGATTCTATATGTGCATATAAAAATACATGTGCTGAATAGGCTACAGAAAAATGGAGACAGGAATTCACATATGTGTTAACTTTAAAAACACATGCAGAACTATTTCAACAAAAAATTGACAAGATTTATAACTCCTACCCTATATCATGCAAAAGGCAAACCAACTATCCACCATGCCTCCTCTGAAGTGCTAGTATTTCTATTCTGTTTGGGTTACTTTTCTCCATCATATTAGAATTAGTAGTCAGAGTCTAGTAGGGTATGGGTTAGTGTCAAAGATTCAGCATTTCGAATGGAAAATTGAACAATGAATCCAATGTGTATGTAAATATGTGCTACACAAATTTTTCCCACTCTCATCCAGAACAATGCCTTGACAATTCCTTCACCCCAAGTAAGACACAATTAGAGGAGAAGATTTAGAAAATCTGTGAATAAATATGTTAAATGGAATATGCTCAGGAGCTCACAACCTTTGAAGTGGTAGAGTAGTTTCCAAAAGTATGGGACAGGGTAAAAACTCCACAAACATGGAGGTCTGCTGGCCTAGAGATTTCTAGAGAAACTGCCTGTGAGTTTGGGCACTTGAAAAATATGTTGTTGTCAGGAGCTTTAGCTTCCTTTCTAGGGAGACCATAAAAGCTTGGTCTGGATCTATGAGACCTGGAGGACATGGTTTCTTATTTCCCAATGTACATGAGGCAGCAGTGCTGAATTCTCTTTTTATGTAAACTGTGGCCACTGGGGGATAAATGTGTGGCAGTGTGCACTGTGAAGCCATATGGTCATCTTCCATTTTCGTGGTGTTTCTTCCTGCTGCACTGGGTGTTTGGTATTTGCTTCACGAAATACAAAGAGTTCAACTGGGTCACAGTGCAAGAGGAAGTTCTGTCATGTATGGTGGGTCAGGTTTTGCAGGAGGATCCAAGAACTAGGATCCTATCCTACATATCTTGCCCCCTTGACCATAGCACCCTGATTCTGAACAATGTCCTGAAACCTCTCCAAATAAAAACTTGCCTTTACATGGAAGGTTCTGCTGGCTGCACCATGTCAGTCACAAGGCATTTGAAGCCAATGGAAGATACACATGGCCCCACCACAGATGTTTTATCACATAGCTGCCCACCACTGCTCTAACCTACTACTCAACAGAGTCCAACTTACTGGCATCTCTGTTCTACACCATTTACATAAAACCCAGTCAATCAAGGCACTGTCTGGTATATTCATGATCAGCAACAGGACATCAAAAGGTTTTCCACTGCCACCTGGTGATGGGAAATTCAAAAATTTCATGGTATTTATCTAGCCATTTTTCAAGGATGTAGTTGGAGGCACTGTGAGTTTCAATTCTTTCAGGAACCATTAAATGGTTAGGAAGCTCATTTCAATGAAATCTCTGGAGAACACTCACAGGTAAGGCTTCCCAAAGAGTGGCCAAAAGATCATATGATGTTATGCCCATTTAGGTCTACAATGTGAGGTCCATATGAGTTTTTTTTTAATTAATTTTTATTGTAGGTTGTTCAAAACATTACATAGTTCTGGATATATCATATTTCACACTTTGATTCAAGTGGGATATGAACTCCCATTTTTACCCCATATACAGATTGCAGAATCACTTCAATTGCACAACCATTGATTTACATATTGCCATTCTGGAGTCTGTTGTATTCTGCTGCCTTTCCTATCCTCTACTATCCCCCCTCCCCCCTCCCCTCCCCTCTTCTCTCTCTACCCCCTCTACTGTAATTCATTTCTCCCCCTTATATTTTCCCTCCTTTCCCCTCACTTCCTCTTGTATGTAATTTTGTATACCCCTGAGGGTCTCCTTCCATTTACATGCAATTTCCCTTCTCTCTCCCTTTCCCTCCCACCTCTCATCCCTGTTTAATGTTAATCTTCTTCTCATGCTCTTCTTCCCTACTCTGTTCTTAGTTACTCTCCTTATATCAAAGAAGACATTTGGCATTTGTTTTTAAGGGATTGGCTAGCTTCACTTAGCATAATCTGCTCTAATGCCATCCATTTCCCTCCAAATTCTATGATTTTGTCATTTCTTAATGCAGAGTAATACTCCATTGTGTATAAATGCCACATTTTTTTTATCCATTCGTCTATTGAAGGGCATCTAGGTTGGTTCCACAGTCTTGCTATTGTGAATTGTGCTGCTATGAACATGGATGTAGCAGTGTCCCTATAGTGTGCTCTTTTTAGGTCTTTAGGGAATAGACCGAGTAGTGGAATAGCTGGATCAAATGGTGGTTCCATTCCGAGCTTTCCAAGAAATCTCCATACTGCTTTCCAAATTGGCCGCACCAATTTGCAGTCCCACCAGCAATGTACAAGAGTACGCTTTTCCCCACATCCTCGCCAGCACTTGTTGCTGTTTGACTTCCTAATGGCTGCCAATCTTACTGGAGTGAGATGGTATCTTAGGGTGGTTTTGATTTGCATTTCTCTGACTGCTAGAGATGGTGAGCATTTTTTCATATACTTGTTGATTGATTGTATGTCCTCCTCTGAGAAATTTCTGTTCAGGTCTTTGGCCCATTTGTTGATTGGATTATTCGTTATCTCATTGTCTAATTTTTTTAGTTCTTTGTATATTCTGGATATTAGGGCTCTGTCTGAAGTGTGAGGAGTAAAGATTTGTTCCCAGGACGTAGGCTCCCTATTTACCTCTCTTATTGTTTCTTTTGCTGAGAAAAAACTTTTTAGTTTGAGTAAGTCCCATTTGTTGATTCTAGTTATTAACTGTTGTGCTATGGGTGTCCTATTGAGGAATTTGGAGCCCTACCCCACAGTATGTAGATCATAGCCAACTTTTTCTTCTATCAGACGCCATGTCTCTGATTTGATATCAAGTTCCTTGATCCACTTTGAGTTAACTTTTGTGCATGGCGAGAGAAAGGGATTCAGTTTCATTTTGTTGCATATGGATTTCCAGTTTTCCCAACACCATTTGTTGAAGATGCTATCCTTCTTCCATTTCATGCTTTTAGCCCCTTTATCAAATATAAGATAGTTGTAGTTTTGTGGATTGGTTTCTGTGTCCTCTATTCTGTACCATTGGTCCACCTGCCTGTTTTGGTACCAGTACCATGCTGTTTTTGTTACTATTGCTCTGTAGTATAGTTTGAAGTCTGGTATAGCTATACCGCCTGATTCACATTTCCTGCTTAGAATTGTTTTTGCTATTCTGGGTCTTTTATTTTTCCATATGAATTTCATGATTGCTTTCTCTATTTCTACAAGAAATGCCGTTGGGATTTTGATTGTCATTGCATTAAAACTAGAGAGAACTTTTGGTAATATCGCCATTTTGATGATGTTACTTCTACCTATCCATGAACAGGGTATATTTTTCCATCTTCTACGATCTTCTTCTATTTCTCTCTTTAGGGTTCTGTAGTTTTCATTGTATAAGTCTTTCACCTCTTTTGTTAGGTTGATTCCCAAGTATTTTATTTTCTTTGAGGATATTGTGAATGGGGTGGTTGTCCTCCTTTCCATTTCAGAGGATTTGTTGCTGATATACAGGAATGCCTTTGATTTATGCGTGTTGATTTTATAGCCTGCCACTTTACTGAATTCATTTATTAGCTCTAATAGTTTCTTTGTAGACCCTTTTGGGTCTGCTAGGTATAGAATCATGTCATCAGCAAATAGTGATAATTTGAGTTCTTCTTTTCCTATTTTTTATGCCTTTAATTTCTTTCGTCTGTCTAATTGCTCTGGCCAGTGATTCGAGAACTATGTTGAACAGAAGTGGTGAGAGAGGGCATCCCTGTCTTGTTCCAGATTTTAGAGGGAATGCCTTCAGTTTTTCTCCATTCAGAATGATGCTAGCCTGAGGCTTAGCATAGATTGCTTTTACAATGTTGAGGTATGTTCCTGTTATCCCTAGTTTTTCTAGAGTTTTGAACATAAAGGGATGCTGTACTTTGTCAAATGCTTTTTCCGCATCTATCGAGATGACCATATGGTTCTTATTTTTAAGCCTGTTGATGTGGTGAATAACATTTATTGATTTCCGTATATTGAACCAACCTTGCATCCCAGGGATAAATCCTACCTGATCATGGTGCACAATTTTTTTGATATGTTTTTGTATCCGGTTCACCAGAAGTTTATTGAGGATTTTTGCATCTAGGTTCATTAGAGATATTGGTCTGTAGTTTTCTTTCTTTGAAGTGTCTTTGTCTGGTTTAGGAATCAGGGTGATGTTGGCCTCATAGAATGAATTTGGAAGTTCTCCCTCTTTTTCTATTTCCTGAAATAGCTTGAAAAGTATTGGTGTTAATTGCTCTTTAAAGGTTTTGAAAGACTCTGCTGTATACCCATCCGGTCCTGGGCTTTTCTTAGTTGGTAGTCTTTTGATGGTATCTTCTATTTCCTCAATTGATATTGGTCTGTTTAGGTTGTCAATATCCTCCTGACTCAATCTGGGCAAATCATATGACTTAAGAAATTTATCGATGCCTTCACTATCTTCTATTTTATTGGAGTATAAAGATTCAAAATAATTTCTGATAATCTTCTGTATTTCTGAAGTGTCTGTTGTGATATTGCCTTTTTCATCCCGTATGCTGGTAATTTGAGTTCTCTCTCTTCTTCTCTTTGTTAGCGTGGCTAAGGGTCTGTCGATTTTATTTATTTTTTCAAAGAACCAACTTTTAGTTTTGTCAATTTTTTCAATTGTTTCTTTCGTTTCGATTTCATTAATTTCAGCTCTGATTTTAATTATTTCTTGTCTTCTACTTCTTTTGCTGTTGTTTTGCTCTTCTTTTTCTAGGATTTTGAGTTGAAGTATTAGATCATTTATTTGTTGGTTTTTTCTTTTTTTAAGGAATGAACTCCAAGCAATAAATTTTCCTCTTAGAACTGCTTTCAATGTGTCCCATAGATTCCGATATGTTGTGTCTGTGTTTTCATTTATCTCTAAGAATTTTTTAATTTCCTTCTTGATGTCTTCTATAACCCATTGATCATTCAGTAACCTATTGTTCATTCTCCAAGTGATGCATGATTTTTCCTTACTTCTTTTATCGTTGATTTTCAATTTCATTCCATCATGATCAGATAATATGCATGGTATTATCTCTACTCCTTTATATTGTCTAATAGTTGCCCTGTGACATAATATATGATCTATTTTTTAGAAGGATCCATGTGCTGCTGAGAAAAAAGTGTAACTGCTTGATGTTGGGTGGTATATTCTATATATGTCAATTAAGTCTAGGTTATTAATTGTGTTATTGAGCTAGATAGTTTCCTTATTCAACTTTTGTTTGGAAGATCTGTCCAGTGGTGAGAGAGGTGTGTTGAAGTCTCCCATGATTATTGTATGGTGGTCTATTAGACTCTTGAACTTGAGAAGAGTTTGTTTGATGAACATAGCTGCACCATTGTTTGGGGCATATATATTTATGATTGTTATGTCTTGTTGGTGTATGGTTCCCTTGAGAAGTATGTAGTGTCCCTCTTCATCCCTTTTGATTAACTTTGGCTTGAAATCTATTTTATTTGAAATGAGTATGGACACTCCTGCTTGTTTCCGAAGTCCATATGAGTGATATGATTTTTCCCAACCTTTCACCTTCAGTCTATGTATGTCTTTTCCTATCAAATGCGTCTCCTGAAGGCAGCATATTGTTGGGTCTTGTTTAGTGATCCATTCTGCTAGCCTGTGACTCTTAATTGGTGAGTTTAAGCCATTAATATTTAGAGTTATTATTGAGATATGGGTTGTTCTTCCAGCCATATTTGTTTATTTATGTTACTAAACATGGTTTGTTTTCCTCTTTGATTATTCCCCCCCACCTTTACTGTACTACCTCCCGCTGTTGGTTTTCATTGATATTTTCCATTTCCTCTTCCTGTAATATTTTGCCGAGGATGTTTTGAAGAGATGGTTTTCTAGCTGCAAATTCTTTTAACTTTTGTTTATCATGGAAGGTTTTAATTTCATCTTCCATCCTGAAGCTTAATTTCGCGGGATACACAATTCTTGGTTGGAACCCCTTTTCTTTCAGTGTTTGAAATATGTTATTCCAGGATCTTCTAGCTTTCAGAGTCTGTGTTGAAAGATCAACTGTTATCCTGATTGGTTTACCCCTAAATGTAATCTGCTTCCTTTCTCTTGTAGCTTTTAAAATTCTCTCCTTATTCTGTATTTTGGGCATCTTCATTATAATTTGTCTAGGTGTGGATCTCTTATGATTTTGCACATTCGGCGTCCTGTAGGCTTCTAGGATTTGGGATTCTGTCTCATTCTTCAAGTCTGGGAAGTTTTCTCGTATTATTTCGTTGAATAGATTGCTCATTCCTTTGGTTTGGACCTCAATACCTTCCTGTATCCCCATGACCCTTAAGTTGGGTCTCTTTATGTTATCCCATATTTCTTGGATGTTCTGCTCATGGTTTCTTAACAGCTTTGCTGAGCTGTCTATGTTCTTCTCCAGTTGAAATACTTTGTCTTCATTGTCTGATGTTCTATCTTCTAAGTGTTCTACTCTGCTGGTAGTATTCTCAATTGAGTTTTTAAGTTGGTTTATTGTTTCCTGCATTTCCAGGATTTCTGTTTGTTTGTTTTTTATAACCTCTATCTCCCTGTATAATTGATCTTTTACTTCTTGGATTTGTTTATGTAATTTATTGTCGAAGTGGTCGAAGTGGTCTTTCATTGTCTGATTTTGCTGTCTAATGTCTTCCTTGAGACTCCAGATCATCTGAAGCATGTATATCCTGAATTCTTTATCTGACATTCCATCTGCTGCAGATATTACCTCTTCTAAAGTTGAGTTGACCTGCATTGCTTGTGGTCCTTTCTTTCCTTGTCTTTTCATACTGATCGCGTTTCTTTCTGCTTGGTGAAACTGTTGTGTTATTGATTTTTCCCCCTATATATTTATATTGCTCTTGTATAGCTGCAAAGTCTCCCTCGCAGGCTTTGGCGGTGGCTCTGCCCCTCCTCCAATTGAGGCAATGTGCCTTCCACGCCAGGAGGCCGCTGTACCTGTACTTTCGATGGGCCTGTTCTTTCGGTGGTCACAGGTCCGCCTACCTTGCAGGCGTGAGCAGCGGCTTTGCCCTTCCGCTGGCCACTAGGCCTGTTCTGTCTGTCGGTTGCAGATCTGTCTACCTAAAAGGCGCTGGTGGCGGCTCTGCCCCTCCCCCGACCGGGGCGATGTATCTGGCGGGCCACTGGGCCTGTTTTGTCGGTGGTCACGGTTCCGCCTACCTTGCACACGCGTGGAGCAGCTGTTTCATTAGTGCCTGGGCACACTCTCCTTGTTTGCCTCCCTCAGGCCCTAAGTTTGTAGAGCTTGGGGCTGAGAACCCCCAGCAAACTTGCTTACCTTCTGGTAGCCACGCCCCCGTATCTGGTGCAAGAGACCTCAGTTGTCAGCACTGGTGGGAGCTGTAGCTGGGAGACCCGCGCCGCGCGGCTCCCGCCGGCTCCTGCGTCAGCGCCGCCTCAGCTCCCACCGGTTCCCGTGCCGCTGCCGCGGTTCCCGCCAGCTCCGGCGGGCTCCCTCGCCGCTCCTGCTAATTTAGAATCCGCTGGGAAGGAATCTCTTTGGCCGATCTTTGGTGACTTCCCCTCTCTGCTATGGCGGGCCCCTGGCTCCTTGCAGGAGTGACCGAAGGGAGAGGTGGAACTGGCTTGTCTCTGGTCTGACACAATCTCTGGTTTTAGATCCCAGTTCGCTAATTCATAGAGACTTGGTTAGATTTCCTTCCCATCCTCTCAAGGGGGGAAGCCCTTTCCCGGGTGGGCAGGGCCATTAGCAGAGCCGGAAGGGCACGTGCCTTCTGTCGGGCCAGGCGGGGACCCTTCTGGCTGTGCTGGGCTGCCGGGGGCGCCCACAGAGCCAGGCAGATGGCGCCCGCGTGGCTAAGAGCCGGGCGGGGTGACCCTTCGCAGAGCGGGCGGGCCGCCAGGAGTGCCAGGATGGTGGGAGCTGTCTGCCGGCCGGGCAGGGACCCTTCTCGACGAGCAGGGCCGCTGGGGGCGCTTGTAAAGCCGGGCGGCTGCAGCCTCGTGGCTAAGAACCAGGCGGGCGGGGTGGCTGTTTGCAGAGCAAGAGCGGGATGGCTGGAGCTGTCTGCCGGCCTGGCGGGGACCCTTCTCGCTGAGCAGGGCCGCCGGGGGCGCTTGTAAAGCCAGGTGTCTGCAGCCGCGTGGCTAAGACCCAGGCGGGCGGGGTGGCTGTTTGCAGGGCAAGAGCGGGACCGCCAGGGTAGCCGGGATGGCGGAAGCTGTCTGTCGGCCGGGCAGGGACCCTTCTCGCCGAGCAGGGTCGCCGGGGGCGCTTGTAAAGCCGGGCGGCTGCAGACTCGTGGCTAAGAACCAGGCAGGCGGGGTGGCCGTTTGCAGAACAAGAGCGGAATGGCGGGAGCTGTCTGCCGGCAGGGCGGGGACCCTTCTCGCCGAGCAGGGCCGCCGGGGGTGCTTTTAAAGCCGGGTGGCTGCAGCCGCGTGGCTAAGAACCAAGCGGGCGGGGTGGCTGTTTGCAGAACAAGAGTGGAATGGCGGGAGCTGTCTGCCGGCTGGGCACCATTCTCGCCGAGCAGGGCCGCCGGGGGCCGCTTGTAAAGCCGGGTGACTGCAGCCACGTGGCTAAGAACCAGCCGGGTGGGGTGGCTGTTCGCCGAGCGAAAGCAGGGCCGCCAGGGTAGCCGGGATGGCGGGAGCTGTCTGCTGGCCGGGCGGGGACCCCTCTGCCGCGCTGCTCTGGGCCGCCTGCAGCTTGCAGAAGCGGCGGGTGGCCGCGGGATTGGACTCTGAGCCCGCGCTGCCGGTCAAGTTTCACTTGTCTGGGGCAAACTGTCACGTCTAATAAACTTACTAATTCTCGGCAGGTCTCCTTTCAATGGAATTTTGCTAGAAGATCCTCAGTAGGTAGAATGTAGCTGTTTTAATTGGTGTTTCTGATCCCGTTAATGTGGAGATATTGAAAGTGCAGCTTCCTCGCCGGCCGCCATGTTGGATCCCCTCCCATATGAGTTTTGACTCTCAACTATGGGTGCCAAGTCTTTCAGAATAAAATTTGTGGTATCCTGGCTGAGAAGCTCAGTGCTCTGTGGAAAGCCACCCTGGGCCTAGAACTCAGTTTCCAAGGGCAACGCTCATGCCTGGCTTCCTAAAATCTCAACACTATTTATGGCAATACTTCTCTGAGGTCAGTTCCAGAACTCAGACTCTAAGGGAGTCACACCAGAGTTCAAGAACTTGTGGACCACGTCATCTCTTTCAACCGCCACCCAAATGACCACAATTTAAACCAAAACACTCCAACATGGCGCTCATCTTCTTCCATATAGACACTCACAATAACCTATGGCTGGAGTTTTCCATGAGGGGCACACCCCAAGACCGTGTCCAAAATAAGCTCTCTTGCACCTAATTTGCCTAAATTCAGGGTGGCCTGGACACCCTTCTTGTGAACCAGGAGAGATTAAGTAGGCCTCCCGTTAATACTGCTCCGCTTCTTCAATTTGAGGCCAAATGACTGTGGGGTTTGGATTCTTTATGTGAATTGGAGTCTTGAGAAAACCCAAGCAAATATGGGCTAGCCTCTGCAGGGCTTTGAAGAACTCATTTGACCCAAAGGATCCGTAATCTGACTTGATGGAGGTCAGGAAAGTTACAGAGGAAGGCGAGAGACTTCATCCACAAGGACTGCTCTTTTGGCCATTTTGTTTTTGGATGTAAACATGGGATCTTTCTTTAGATCCATCAGGAGCTGAGAATCTAAGTCACAGCCTCACACAGGGTAAATAGGCTGATTCAGACACATCCTTTCCAAAGCAAATTAAGCAAAGAGCCACAGGTAATGCCCATTCATTTCCATTTGAAAACTGTTTTCTTCAGGCTTCAAAAAGTGGTGGACTGAGGAAAAGACCTTCCTGACATTCAGGTCAACAGAAGAATAGGTAAACGAAAGGCCCCAAGCAGGGTTTCTCCACTGAGACTTTCCTGGTCACACTGATATCTGAGTTTTCTGAGATGCTCACCATTCCCTTCAGTACATGGTCATGTCACAGAGCTTCGAGGTTGTACATATCTTAAACAGAAAACCATGAACCTATTCTGGAGAGTGGCCAGAATTCAGGAATAAAACAGGAACTAAGGAAGATAGCAGGTGTTGCACATCAATAAGGCAAGCTGCAGTCCATTCATAAATAGGGCAGGATGAATGCTGTGAAGCTTTCTACTAGACAGGACATATTCATTGATGCATTCTCTTTTCTAATGTCTACAACCACGGACACAGTGGGATACACAGACATAGAAATTCTCGCCTTGTCAAACGACTTAGAAGAAACAGTTCACTCCAAACAAAACAAACTGCCTTTCATACCTATTCTCAGAACATGAGACAAAACCACAAACCCACACCCACACAACAAAGGCACCTCCTTTCCTCAAGTAGATCTGTGACTATCCGGAGTGTCCTCTGACTGGTGGGCCTTACTATGTTCCCTGGAAATAGCCTGTTCTGTCTCAAATCTGGTCTTTTTGGCCAACTCTGTGAAGTTGTCAGGAGCCAGCAGTGAGCCACTGCCTGCTTTCTCAGGAAAGGCCCCTCTTCATAGCTTTCCTTGCATTTGGCCATCCTTACATCAGTAGTTCCCAAGAAAGACTGAGTCTGTCCTTGGTAAATCAAAATAAGTTTGACCACTGGGACTGGGACTGGGACTGGCTCTGGGTGCCTGGCTTCCTAGATTCCAAGTTCAGAGAGTTCCATCACCAAGGAAGTTAGGTGTGGTCACTTCCTTTTGGAACTGAATGAGGTCACTGCCTTGGCAACAACTTTGTCTTAATAGTTGCTTCCAAGGTTACCATGAGAAGGAGGCTGCTCCTACTTCCTGTGACACTTTCACAGGTCAGAGTGGTATGTCAACCATAGGCATGCAGGAGCAGCTCTCAACACATGCCTGCTTTGGTCCACCTTCTCTACATTAAGAAGAGAGTGGCTGATTCAGACACATCCCTTCATCCTGAGCAGGTTGTTTGCCATGGAAGACTTTTGCTCTCTCAGGTCCTTCGTACTTGCCTACATCTTCTCCAGGGATCATTTCTGCGTGGACCTTTGAGGTTTTCAGCAGGTGGAAGATCCTCTATAATTCTGTATTTTAATACCAATTCTGTCCCTGCTCTTCTATAAATTAGATTGAGAGAACAGTGTATGGTGAGGATTAATAACAGGTTCGATTTGGTTTAGAAAGGAAACTACACGGTTGAGCAAACAGGGTCCTACAGTTAGCAATAATATGAGGATTTTTAATGGACCGGCCATGGCAGATAAAAGCGTAGTTAATCAGGTCACTATGTGAACCAAGACTCAAACCTCCCTTTTGGGGCCTCTGTCTCTCTTTGACGCTCTTCAAGTCGTTTTCTTAATTTACTCATAGATTCTTTTACAACTCCAGTATTGTCGGCATAAAAACAACATTCTTCCCTCAATGCAAGCAAAAAGGCACCTTTCTCTCATAAAGAGGAGGTCCAACACTCGCCTGCTTTGTAAAACAACTTCAGAAAGAGAGAGGTTAAAATTCCTGTAAAGCTGTGATATCGGTTTTTAATGTCTTTAAACTTTGGCATATTTCTGCTTCTAATTGTGTCTTTGTTGTGTCTCATGGACTAGCCCACCCCTTCAGCAACTATTATTTCTAATAGGATGGCTAAAGTGAGGGATACAGGTTCCCAGTGGAACCGGGTTTTATGCCCCCCTATTTGATCTTTAAATGAACCTAAGTCATGATAGAGAACTCTGGAAAACATCTGCATCATTACATAATTAATCACATATATTGACCATTTTATGAAAACATAAATAATGTTAAAGTGTATAGAATTAGACTGTTGTAGGGACGGACAAGGAAAGGGACCTAAGATAGCACCAAACACAGGAAAACAGTCTTATTTGGTTGCATCCGGATTTAGAGGGCATTGCTTCTGTTGTAATCAATTAATCCCCTGAACCCCAAGTTTCGGTAGTTTTAGAATTTGTACCCAACATGTAAGGGAAGTGGCTCAGAAGTTCACAGTCTGTAGAAATTCACAGAAATCAGTTTTTGTTTCTGTTTTTGTTCCTCTGTTCTGCGCAAGTTAACTTTTCAAAGACACCTTGGAAAGGGAGAGCTTTTTTGTCTCTTTTTTTTCTCCCTGCCAGCTGTCACCATGAAGCCCAATTGGTAACTTTTTTATCTTAGAAATCTAGCCATCTCTGTGAAGCCCCACCTCAAGGCCAGAGGCCTTGTTCACATATTTTGTGAAAATCTAGTAAGGCGGTGTCAAGCTTAGGGGTTGTGATTTTTCCAGCCAGTGGCCAAGTAGAACAGGGCAACACGAAAAGTGGAAGTTTATCTACATTGAACTCTTTCAGAGGGACTCTTTTGCTGAAAGACCTAATGTAAGCCTCGGTGAAGACTTCTGGAGAAGGTTATTTAAGACATATCTATGGACCTGGTACAGAAGGGGAAGACGGGGAAGGCGAGGCTGAGAGCAGCTCCGTGGATCTGAGAATGAGGAAGATGAGATGTAAAAGAATAATGGAAAAGGGGTTTGGGATTTTCCTAGAACAAAACTTGAGAAGTAGAACAGGTAGAGAAGAGGTGAAGATGGGAGTGAGTATTCCAAAAAGCCTGTGAGGGACTTTAAATTGTTAGTAACCTGTTTTCAGTGATGAAAAAGCAACTTTAAAGGCTATTTTTATTACATCTTGGATAGAGGTCTGAGGGCTCTTCTCAGCTGGTTTGAGCTTTGGTTTAGCTTCTTAGAGGACTTGGTGGGACCTAGTGCAGGCACAGACAGAAAAAGAGAGGAGTGAGTGAGTGGAGGGGTACCTCGGTACCTGCTACCTCAGCAAGGGGGCAATGGTCTGAGAACTGGCGGAGGTTTGGGTTTTTGATGTAGTAATTGGAGGGAAGAAATCAGGTTGCTGAGGTGGGAGTGACAGCAGAGAGTCTAGAGCAGAAGGCTGAGGGTGAGGAACTATTGGAGAAGCATAGTACAGGATGTGAGTGAAGGAGGGAAAAGGATTCCACATAGGGGAATTTTCCCCTTTTGAGCACTTGCCGAAGTTAAAAATGTCACGCAGAATTTGAGGATCTAGAGAACCCTCTGGGGGCCATAGTTTTTGGTTGTCTATATATGGCCAATGCTGTGTACTGAATTTGATGAGGAGTTTGGGTTCCACCAGGCAGCCCCGGTATGCTCACATCCCCATGAATTACACAAGAAGTTGGCTTTCCCCCCACACAGCCATGGCTGTTTGTGGCTTTGATAGTCCGCCGGGCATATATAGTAATCTAGGCTAACCAACCAGAATCTGGCTCGCGTTTCCGTGCATCCATAGTGTTTGTTTCAATTATCTATGGTATGGAAGGGATTTAATGGAACTTTAGTGGGATCCTCTTCATTGGGGTTATCTCAATAGGAAAGACCTATACCAAGCTGAAAAATATCTGGGTGGAGAGATAGCCACCAGGTCCCTAAGGGGGCTGTATGCGAGATAGACCATACTTCTTGTCTAGTAGGATTTCAGATCAGCCTTCACTGCTGAACAGGCTGATGAGGGTTAGGAGTACTGGTGGCCAAGGGGAGAGTCTATAGTCTTGTCCACATAGCGAATACGCAATTTGAAATGGTTACCAGTTTTTTCCAGTTTCCAACCAGAGTCTGGACACAGCGAAGGCTTTAGATGAGAGGCATGGATCCAAAAAGTGATTCTGTCTACTTTTATGGCTGTAGGTGTTATAAGTAGCACCTGGTATGTTCCTTTCCAGCGGGGTTCTAGGGATAACACCTGATGTTGTCTTATGTTGACGAAGTCTCTTACTTGATATTGATGTGGAATCCCCTCGTCCCCAGGTTGGTAGGCAGTGGCCAGCTGTTTCCACAGTTATCACTGAGTTCTTTCAATGGCTTTAAGTCTGTCAAGCAAGGGGTGTGGAAGGGATTGTTAGGCCTTAGAGTTGGGTATTAGGTCCCTTACTGGATGATGGGCATCATAGAGAATTTCATAGGGGGTGAGGTTACACAAAGAAACTGAGGGAGTATTTCTCGCATGAAACAGTGCATAAGGCAGGAGCATAGTCCAATCTTTTATGCCGGTCTCTAAGCTTAATTTTGTTAAGTTCTGTTTAATGGTTCTATTTATTTTTTCTACCTCTCCTGAGCTCTGGGGTATATAAGCATAATGTAACTTACAATTAATCCACACCTGACTTACCTGGGCCATGAACACAAGTCCATTATTAGACCCTATTATCTTAGACAGACCGTATCTTGGAAAAATATCTTCCAGGATCTTCTTGAGAACCATTGGCGCCATTTTTTTTTTCTGTGTGTGTGTGTGTGTGTGTGTGTGTGTGTGTGTGTGTGTGTGTGTAAGGCTTCAATCCATCCTGAGAATGTATCCACAAAGACTAGGAGATATTTAAGTCCATACCTTGCTGGCTTAATTTCAGTAATGTCCACTTCCCAGAATTGTCCTGGTCTGGTTCCTCGTAGGTGCTTTCGTCTAAGAAACTTGGAAGGGTAAGCATTAAACAATTGACTGAACCGACAGGCTTTTGTTACCAGTTCAATTATTTCCTTTCGCTGTGAGTCAGTTAGTGGAAAACTCTGTTCTTAATCCTACAGGAATGCCTGCAGCTTCTTTGAACCAAGGTGAGTGAGTTGATGTACATTTTTAACGTAGTGTAGGGCTTTCTGTAATTGCAGGCTGAGCTCAGTAAAGTTGAGGCGTTCAATTTCAGTGTCCTTAGATGTTATCTAAAAATTTCTGGTACTTAGGGGTCCATTGGAATTGGGCATCTCCCTTTAACAGCGGGTATAAAGGAGCAGCTAAGGACTCTAACCCATTTATCCATAACCTGCAAAACCCAGCAATCCCAAGAAACTCTTAGTTGTCTGCTGTAAGATGGGGTTGGTATCTACTCAATGTTTTGTTTTCTGGGCTCAGTGAGCCATCGTTTACCACCCCTAAGGAAATAGTCGAGGAAGATTACTTCTTGCTGGCAAATTGGGCAATTTTGGCCGAAGCTCTATACCCGAGTTGAGCAAGCTCGGATAATAGTGCTTGGTTCCCAGTTCACAGTTTTCCTTGGTGTTGGATGCCAGTAGCAGGTGATCCACATATTGAAGCTGGGTGAATTCGGGGTGTGTAGTTCAGAAATTGTTGAGATATCTGTGAAGGGCTTCATCAAAGAGAGTGGGGGAGTTTTTGAACCCCTCTGTGAGTCTAGTCCAAGTTAGTTGACTAGACTTTCCGGTTTCTGGGTCTACCCACCCAAAATCAAACAGCAACTGACTATCTTTATGAAGGGGCAAGCAAAAGAAAGCTTGTTTTAAGTCCAGAACAGTATACCATTTCTGCTCAGGGTTCAGAGTGCAAAGCAGATTGAACAGATTAGGTACCGTGGGGTAAATGTCCTGCACTCTGTTGTTGATCTCTCTTAGGTCTTTAACAGGGTGATAGTCCCTGGTTCCTGGCATTTTCTTCTAATAGCAGGGGAGTGTTCCAGGCCAATTGACAGGGCCTTAGGACCCCTAAGGCCAGATATTTCTGAATATAGGGCCTTATCCCATCTTTAGCTTTTTATGCTTAGAAGATATTATTTGACATTGATTGGGGAGGCTGAGGTTTTTAACTCCACTGTTATTGGAGGTTGTTTCACGGCCAGGCCTAACACAGCAGTTTTTGCCCAGGCATCTCGGTAATCTGTTATCCATTTCTGGGGTAGCTTGCCTGTTTGATCAGTCTTGGGGGGTGTGAAGAGTGGACGTTCATCTTCTACTAATATAGTTAAAGCCGTGACTATAGGAGTTTTTACTGAAGGATTTAGAAATTTCATTTGGGGGCCTTCAGGGTTAAAAGTTATTTTGGCCCAGAGCTTGGTGAGCAGATCTCTGCCCATCAATGGGTGCGGGCATTCTGGGATTACTAGGAAGGAGTGATGGATTTTTCCTTTCCCCAGGTCCATGGTCCTCTTAGTAGTATAAGCCCGATATTTACTGCCATTAGCCCTTTGAACTACAGACCTTTTATTTGATAGACGGCCCAATGGGGCCTTAATGGCTGAGTATACTGCTCCTGTATTCACTTCAAAGTTTACTGGGGTCCCCTACACTTCAAATCTTACCCTGAGCTAGGGGAAAGAATCTGAGCCCCAACTTTCTTAGTCATCCCCCAGAGTCAGAATGGCTGGCTGGCATGTCTGTCTCTTTATAGGGCACTCTTTGGCCCAGTGTCCTTTTTTTTTTACAGTAGGCACATTGATCTGAGGCCAGGGGTGGCCTGTGGCACGGGCCCAGGTATCGCTTCCTGTCACCTTATGTCTTAATTTCTTGCCTCTTTCTTGTTGTGACCAGGATCTTAGTCAATGCCTTAGTCTTTCTTTTGCTTCTCTCATCCTCCCTCTGCTCCCTTTCTTTTTCCCTGTTTCTCTCTTATAGTATACTTTTTCGGCTTCTCTGACTAAATCTCTCTTTTAACTTTTTTTTTTTAATATCCATGGCAGCTTCAACAATTAAGGCCATCGTGACAGATGCCTTTTGATCTGCTGCCTGAGGATCGAAAGAAGTATATCTCTTATATGCCTCCATAATTCTCTCTAGAAACATAGAGGAAGATTCATCAGGCCTTTTAATAATTTCTCTTACCATGGCCAAATTAGTTGGTCACCTAGCGGCCCCTTGGATACCCGCAATTAGAGCCTGGCAATAATTGGACAGATGCTCCCTATCTTCAAAGGTGTTGGGGTCCCAGTTGGGTTGGTTAAAGGGGAAGGCAGCTTTTATTATGTTGGGAAGTTGTGTTGGTCGCCCATCAGGTCCGAGGATATTTTTTTCTGGCTTCCAGGAGGTTTTTCTCTCATTCCTCTGTCATGAAGAGAGTCCCTAGGAGTTGTTGGCAGTCATTCCAAGTAGGCAGGTGTGAAAACGTTGGCGAGTTCTCTGAGTTTTTTTAGCTGGGCCAGCTTCCTCCAGGGAAGGAGGCGCTGTGTGTATCATGGGACAGTCATCTGGAGGGCGCTGGGCCATTCTGGCTTCCTCGAATGGTGGAGAGGCTGAGTCAGCAGCAGGGGAATTACTTACAGGGTTTTGGGGGTTGGGGGACAAGGGCAGAGGATAAGGACGAGTAGAGTCTTGAGACTCAGGGAGAACAGAGGGTGGAGGTTGAGGAACAGAGAGTTTGAGAGATAGAATCATAGGGGAAGGAGTATGAGTGGGTGCAGGGACAAGGAAAGGCTTCACCCATGGAGGAGGAGATTTGCAGAGGTCCTGACAAGTTAAGATATATGGCTATTGATCTGGATGTCTATGTGGCCCCGGCTGAAAGACAATATCTCAGACTTTTCAAATTAGTGCGAAGTAGAAACATCCTTCTAGAGGCCATCCGACTACAAAGGTGGGTTATTCTGAGACACAGAATCTGCCAGGTCTGGTGTTTTAATGAAAAAGAAAGATTCTGAGCCCTTAAGCAGACTTTGGTCCAGTGATTAAGGGTCAGGGACAGAGGCATTGAAGTGCTCTGTCCCATAATGAAATATACACAGACAGTGAAAGCAACAACACATGACACAGACAAGACAAGACAATAAAGACAGGCAATGGACGTCCAATACTGAGACCAGGACTGAGTAGCCGGCAAAACCTGATGGGCTGGCAATTCCGAATCTGAAAGAAAATATCACTGAGTCGAGGAGACTATGGTTCCTCGATTTCCCGAACCATCCCCCAGGGACATGGCCTGTGGCTCTGTGACATGTGTGTCAGCCACCGTGGGAGAGAGCTCACGCTCTTTACCAATAGCCATTTTGTCAAACCCTAACCTGAATCCTGAAACCAGAAAGAGGGGCCTTATTTACCCCCAGAGCATCCCGTTGGGGGTCTTTCATCTGCAGCTGCCGGATCTCGCTGGTGCCACCAGAAGTAAAGGTCGGGTGAGCATCGATGAAAGAGACCACCAAGAGACTGTCTAATGCAACAGCAAAGGGTTTATTGGGAGTCCGGCATGCAAGGGCTCAGAGCTCGCTTGAATAGAGCAGAGAGCCCTGAGAACAGCTTAAGAAGTGCTTATATATTTTCCTTGGAGAGGGCAGGGAGGGAAGTTTATTGATGGGTAAGGGCGAGTGGGCGGTTTGCGTGCAAATGGTTGATGGAGTACATTCTGCAGTTTGGCAGTTGGGGGCAGCACATTCTGGGAACAAGAAGAGCAAACAGTTCTCAAGATTTCAACAGTGTTTTATTAAGCTTACAGAAAAACAGCAAGTGACAAGTACCTATTTTATTAACCTTTCAATATAAGTATGAAAACAGAAATCTAGGTTAGATTTGAAGCCCAGAAGTTCATTTGGCCCTTGATTGGTATACTTAGCTTTGAATTACATTCCGTAGAGATGTCCCAGAAATATGGATATACAATGACACAGGACCTTGTACCTTCTCAGAGGTCAGTTCCAAAACACAGTCTCTAAGGGGAATCACACCAAAGTTCAAGACAAGATGGACTCAATTATCTCTACCAACCACCACACAAATGACCACAATTAAAACCAAAACACTCCCAAATGGCACTCATCTTCTTCCAAATAGACACTCATCATAACTTCTGGCAGGAGGATTCCATGAGAGGCGCAGCACAAGACAGTGTCCCAAATAATCTCCCTTTCCCCTCATTTGCCAAAAGTCAGAGTGGCCTGGACACCCTTCCTGTGAACCAGGAGTGTTCAAATATGCCTGCCATTAATACAGCTCTGTTCTTCAATTTGAGGCCTACTAACGGTGGGGTTTAGATTCTTTATTTGAATTGGATTCATAAGAAAACCCAAGAACCTATGGGCTAGCATCTGCAAGGCTTTGAAGAACTCAATTGACCCAATGGATCCCTTTTCTCACTTGATTGAGGTCAGGAACTTACAGAGGAATGCGAGAGACTTCATCAACAATGACTGATTTTTTGGCCATTTTGATTTTGGATCCACACATGGGATCTTTCTTTAGATCCATCCGGTGCTGATAATCTAAGCCACAGGCTCACACAGAGCCAAGAGGCTGATTCAGACACATCCCTTTACAATGCATTTAAGCAAAGAACCACAGGTGATGCCCATTCATTTCCGTTTGAAAACTGTTTTCTTCAGGCTTCACAAAAGCGTGGCCTGAGGCAAAGACCTTCCTGACATTCAGGGCAACAGAACAATAGGTAATCAAAAGGCCCTTCGCAGGGTTTCTCTACTGAGACTTTCTGGGTCACAGTGATATCTGACTTTTCTGAGATGCTTGCCATTCTCTTCAGCTATCCAGTACATGTCCATGTCACAGTGCTTGGAGGTGGTACATATCGTGGATGCAAATGCATGAACCTATTCTGGAGAGTGGCTAGATTTCAGGAAGAAAACAGGAACTTAGGAAAATAGCAGGTGTCGCCCATCGATAAGGCAAGCCCTAGTGCGTTCATAAATTGGGCAGGATGAATGCTGGGAAGCTTTCTACTTGACAGGAAACATCCATTGATGCATTCTCTTTTCTAATGTCTACAAGCACGGACACAGTGGGATACACAGACATAGAAACACTCGCCTTGTGAAACAACTTACTAGAAACAGTTCACTCCAAACCAAACAAACCGACTTTCCTGCCTATTCTCAGAACATGAGACAAAACCACAAACACACATCCACACCCACAAAGGCACCTCCTTCCCCAAGTAGGTCTCTCACTCTCCAGAGTATCCTCTTACTGCTGGGCCATACTATGTTCCCCCGATATGGCGTTTCCTATCTCAGATCTGGTCTCCTTGTCCAACTCTGTGAAGTGGTCAGGAGCCAGCTGTGAGCCACTACCTACTTTTTCAGGAAAGGCCCCTCTTCAGAGAACTCCTGGCATTTGGCCATCCTCACATCAGTAGGTACCAAGAAAGACTGACTCTGTCCTTGCTAAATCGAAGCAAGTGAGACACTGGGACTGGGACTGAGACTGACTCTGTGTGCCTGGCTTCCTGGATCCCAAGTTCAGAGAGTTCCATTACCAAGGGATTGAAGTGAGGTCACATCCTTCAGGAACTGAATGAGGTCACTGCCTTGGCAACCACTTTGTCCAAACAGTTGCTTTCAAGCGTACCATGAGAAGGAGGCTTACCCTATTTTCTGTGGCACTTTCACAAATTAGAATGGTATATCAACCATAGGCACCAAGGAACCACTCTCCACACAGGCCTGATTTGGTCCATCTTCTTTATATTTGGAAGAGAGCCTTTAGTCCAGGGAGCACTGCAGTGAACCTCTGCACTAAAACTATTAGCAAGCACCTGATGGAGGACGCCTCCATAGGTAAGTGGCTCCTTTATAACATCTGATATCTGGTTAAGGGAGATCTCTTCTGATGACAGAGATGTGGCACGGGGAGGCTTACATATACTTCTGTCCAGGACAGTAACGAGAATCTTTCTGTCCTCTGTTCTGTTCTGTAGGGAATTCCTCTGGAACTGTAGAGAGGTGCCGATGAGCACGCACGCGCTCCTACCCTGGAGCTTTAGCAAGATGTTGCACTCTTGCCCTGTTTCTGTGTTTAGGCGCTGGGTTTCTGTTTTTTTGTGTTCTGTGTTCTATTTTTTGGTTTTTTGTTTGTTTGTTTTTGTTCGTTTTGTTGTGTGATTTTGGTGGTAAAAACTTAAGTATATTGGACCTGAAAATCAGAAATAAAGAGATTAAGCCTGACACCCCTTTGGACTGTGTTTTAAGGAACTGCAATGAACTTTATCCCCCATTGTAAAGCAGGATGATAGAAGCCCCTAGCTGGCTGCCTGGAGCACACCCATTGCAGAGGGCTATGCCTGCTGGGGACCTAAGAACTGAGTATCTCCCAGGTTAACAAGTGAAACTCCTTTAAAACCCCTTGTCCCTCCAGATAAAGAGAGTCACAACTTTGGCAGAGTCCCCTGTGTTTCTCCTTTGTTAGCCAAGCAATAAAACTCCTTTTTTCTTTTTCTCAAAACCCAGTCCTCATTATTAAATTTGTATTAATTGGCTTCAAGGTCAGGAACCAAACTTTAAGTTACAAATCTTGTACCCACCCTCCGCCCCTGAACTTTGTGAGAGCTATCTACTGAAATGTTAGGAGATAGAGCATGCTTGATGTGGAACTGAATCAGAGGAGCTAATCCTGTATGTAAAAGGGGAAACTGAGGGACTCCCAGCAGCTGCCAAAGCCCTGTTGATTCAGGGAATTACCTCCTTCCTTCCCTGCACTGTAAGGATTATGCCACCTCTGTCTTGTTAAAAAAAGAGAAAAAGAAAAAGGTGACACTAAATGCAGGAAAGTCACCATGGAGACACTTTATTTTACATTTCAGGTTGCCCTTCTGTGAAAACATCTGGTCCCCTTGTGGGGACATCTATGGTGCCACTGCTGTAGGAGATTTTTCTCTTATCTGCTCTGGTTTAAAGGGTTCTGTCTGACAGCCATAGTCTGGACCTCCTTTCTGTCTGTATTGTGTCTTAGTTTCTGGCCCTTTAAGGCATCTGCAATAATGTGTTGATATTATAAATTGTTTTTGGGGAATGATCTTAGCTGAATGTGTGTCTAAATGATGATGTTTTATTTTAACAATCTGGTAACTGAATGGGTTTTTGAAGCATTGCACAATCTTGCAGTAAAAAGTCGGGTTTAGGTAATTGTTTAGTTTATGATTTCAGATAATTCATGCCAGAGAACTTAAATACTTAGGATGGATAACTGAAGAACTCTACTTCCAAGTTGGCAAGAAACTTCCCAATCATACGGTCTTTTTTTTTTTTTTTTCACCAATTTTGAATTGGGTAGCCTGGGAAAATGTCACTGTGTGTACCAGTGCATTAATTTGGACATAAATAGTAAATCATAGTATGGTGTCTGTTAACCAAACAAGATGTAAAGATATAAAATTTTGTGAATTGTATCTTAAACTTGTATCATAATTTTCAACATCTGAACCTGAAAATTATGGTTAAAATGCCTTAGTCCTGAGATGTCTGTTCAGAATAGCAGTTTTTTTGCTGCTCCTTCCAGACCTCAGCCATGACTTATGTTGAAATGCAAATGAAAGAAGCCTGCAAGCTTTGTAGGAGAGTGATTTGAGGTCTAAGGGAAAAAAAGGTAAATTGTATGTTATTTACTAATTACTGGCAAGTCATTTTTTCTAGGACTCTTATTTTTTTTCTTAGATACTTTATGTTTTTTGACCTCATGATTTTGAGCATACAGACCTAGGTTAATGTTTTTCTGATCAGTTCTATCTTTGACCAACTGTGGACTTTTTGAAACATTGCAATAAAGATTTCAACTACGAAAAGCTACAAGGCCTTTACTATTATTATGTGTGCACAAATTGTTATGTGTTGTATGTCTATATATACATATGTCCGTATATCATATATATGATACACAAATTAACATATGTAAGGAGCGCTCATAAAAAAATAGCGCTCGTAAAAACAAATTTTAAAAAAGTGGATCCAAAGATCTTTAATTCACGTGATTTAAATGTTTCAATTTAAATTGGATAAAGAGATAAAAACAAATGTCTTTAAATTTAAGCTTACAAAGTTTTCTAGGTGTTCAAACATCTAACAAAATATTAACATCTACAAAATGTCTAATATGCCTTGGCTCTAGTACCTTTCCTTCAACATAAAAATGGTTTACACTGTTCAATACATTTCTCTAACTTTTTGATAAATAAGTAAAGTAAATTTTATATGGGATTACTCATTCATGAGTACTTTTGTTAGATATCTGATTGATTTACTAAGATCTGTATTTTTTTAGTAAACTCTGTATAAGATTGTAAAAATCAGTCATGTGTTAATGAGACAAAAATTTCTTAAAACATAAGTTTACCCATAACATTGAGTTTATTAAGATTTATGTTTTCTAGAGCAAGCAACCATAAAAATTAAACAACTGATTAAATAAAAACTGTTATTTTAGAGCACTGTACTGCCATTTCTTTAAAAGCCAAACTTGATTAATGTAGAAACATAAATGTAATTGTTATGCTATTAATGTTTTCATATCTTACAGGTATGCAAGTCTGTAAGGTAGAAACGTTTAAAGAGTATTATATCAAGCTGGTGCTCTGAAGTTGTGTGGTAAAAAATATATTGTGGATTTATTTACCTGTTATCAATAAGATATGTAAATTTTTATGTTACTTTTTACATTGGGGAACAATTTAAATGTATTTTTAAGTTAATTAGAGCCTAATCTTTGTAAAGGTTAAAAACTTTCAGCCTTTCTTTAATTCATGTTTTAAATGTGATATCATATGGTGTTAGCTAATGTTCATGTGACCTCAAACAATTTATTTAAACATTGTCAAATGATATTTAAAAATAAAGATCAGCTTTAGAACTAAAATAGTTAAGATTTATAAAGAGCCCTGCCTTACCTGAGATAAGGCTGTGTGTCCCATCTTACTACATGTGAGAATGACTATGAAACCATTAGGTCAGATAATATTTCTTTAAAGTTATGTTAAAAAGGTTTTTTTTTATTGTCAATATTCCTAGGATCTCAAACAGGGGATATAATGTATAATTCAGCCAAAAAATTTAGGGAAGATATTACACGAACTAAGTATTTTTACTTTTGTTAATTTTAGTTTGAAATTTTCTTATAAGTGATCTAAAGATTCCCTGTTAGTGTTTTACAAATGTGTTGCTTTAAGAACACAACATGGGTTTATTCAAGATAATAAGTCATCAACTACAATACAGACAGAATAATACAGATCCCAATTAATAAAAAGGTAATTATAAAGTTATAGACATTAAAGCCCAGTACTCTTAATGTAAGGCTGTTAAAATTTATTTGCTGGATTTTTAAGATTAGGATTTAAAATGAATGTTAAATGAAAAGGGCCAAGAAAACCAATATTTGGCTCTTGCCCTCTGAGTCAGTCTGAATCCAGGGAACAGGGGACTTCTCTAAAGAGCTTTGCAACTCTGAGCCACATAACCTCCCTATCAGGGAGATTAATGAGACCACTGGAGAACAGAAAGCCAATCAGTGCATTTGTAACAAAGAGGAGAGTCATCATAGAAAGGAGACATCCATGATGCTTCTGAGGGAAGCCAAATGGTCAAGCAAGACCTGGACCCACCTAGCGCAAATGGCACTAGCAGAACTGAGAATCTCTTCTCAAGTTTCCCCAGAATTGATTCCCACAAAATCTCAGCTGACTGTTAACAATAGATAGAAACAAAAGTCAGTTTGACTGCTTCATCTTAAACACTTAGCAAAGACAGTTAAAACCAAAATACAGCCACTCATGGGCATTTTAAATAATAATAATAATAATAAAATTTTAAGGTATGCACTTAATCTTATCCTCCCAAAATAAGTGAGACTGGAGGCTACAAAGAAGGATTCTCAGACAGGAATGCCTAATACTTATAAAAAGAGACTATCAAGAAGAGCTGCCACAGGCAGAAGTTTTCAGTTTAAGACCTACAGATATTCCTAACCTACACAGGTAGGCTTGGTGTTTGCTAGTACGATTATCCAGCCCTGAGTAACAGAATTAAAGGTTTCTCTATTAGACGCAGAGGTCATACTAGTAAAAGGATTTTTACAAGATCAGATGACATTAAATTATTAAACTGTGTCTTATTGGGAGGGCCAACTTTAACACTTAAAGTTAAATATTAAGTTGACAGTCCTGATAATTGGGGATATTAAAGACTGGTGAGGGAATTTCTATACAGTGACATGTTCCAGCTGCTGCAACATTTATTCAGTACTCATGGTTTTTGTTTCACTCATAGAAGAATCCATTCACAGATGACTTTACAACCTGTTCTTCCCCAACCTGACTTCAAACCGAACTGACTTCTAATAGGCAACTCATGTCCCTCACGACGAGCCCACTCACGTCACCCTGTCTCAGGACAGAAGAAGAAAAAATTAGTGATGCCACTCTTTTTACAACAATGGAGAGAAAGATAAATAGACTATCAATATACATAATTAATTAAGTCAGGTAAAATCAGGGAGATCGGTTTTGGGTGAGTTGTAAAAATTTGGAGACTCTTATCTGAGGGATTAAAATTTCCTCAGTGTTCTTCCCATAATCTATCAAAGATTTGAAAGGGACACAGAGAAAAGGGGGAAATTGTAGACCCAACCTGATTTTTTATTAAAATTGGGAGCCATCATGCCACAAAGCCATGAAAAGATAATTTTGGCTTTACCATAAATTACTTCAAATTCTGAACCTGCGTGGAATGCCTGCCCATGCCTTGAACTCACGCATGCCCAGCTCTCTGACCAGATAGCAGCCCTCTCTGAAACTTTAGTGACACATCATAAATATTTGCCTTCTCTGGCCAGACAACAACCCTCTCAGAGGCTCTAATGGTCCTCATGAATTCTGATGTAGGGACAGCAAAAAAATTGTAAACTACCTTTAATGTGATGTTTATCAGAGTTCTGTTATCTGTAACCCCCCTTTTGTGTAACTTTCTGGGCTATAAAACTGGGCTGTAGGAAAGCTGGGGATGCTGTCTTGTTCCCACCATTTTGGGAGGGAGAGGCAGCACGGCCGGTGGAAATAATAAGCTTAATTTTATTTGATTTTAATTTGAGTCAGTGGTCTTTTCTAGCGTCCTGGTCTAACAGGTAAACACTCCAAAGACGTGGAGCTTTGCCGGCCTAAAGACTTCTTGAGAAACTTCCTCTGAGGTTGGGCACTTGAAATATATGTTGTTGTAAGGAGATTTAGCTTCCTTTCTAGTGACACCATAAAAGCTGGGTCTGCATCTACGTGACCTGGAGGACATGGTTTTTTGTATTCTAATGAACATGAGGCAGCAGTGCTGAATTTTGTATTTGTAGGTAAACTGTGGCCACTTGGTGCTAAGTGTCTCTCCGTGTGAACTGTGAAGCCATTTGGTCATCCTCCACTTTTCGTGGTGTTTCTTGCTGCTGCACTGGGAGTTTGGTATTTGCTTCATGAAATACAACGAGTTCAACTGGGACCCAGTATTGGAGGGAGTTCTGTCACTTGTGGTGACAGAGAATGCACCAACCAGGCTTCTATCTCACAAAGCTTGCCCATTTGTCCATAGAAATCTGACTCTGAACTTTGCCCAGAAACCTCTCCATGTAACAAGAAGGGTCTGCTGGCTTCACCATATCAGTCACAAGCCATTTTGAAGGCAATGGAAAATCCTCCTGGCCACACCACAGATGTATTATCACACACCTGCCCACCACTGCAATAGGCCCACTACTCAGCAGGGTCCAACTTACTGGCATCTTTGTTCTACACCATTTTCATGAAACCCCGTCAATCATGGCATTCTCTTGTACACTCATGATCAGGAAAAAGACATCCAAAGGTTCTCCAGTGCCACCTGGTTAAGGGAATTTCAAAAATTTTATTGTATTTATTTAGCCATTTTTCATGGATGAAGTTGGAGGCATTGTGGGTTTCAGTTCATTCAGGAACCATTAAATGGTGAGGAAATTCATTTCAATGAAATCTCTGGAGAAATCTCACAGGCAACTCATCCCATAGAGTGGTCAAAAGGTCACATGAAGCCAGGCCCATTGAGGGCTTCAATGTGACGTCCATGGGTGTTCTGACTGTCAACTATGGCTGCCACATCTTTCAGAATAAAATCATGTGATATCTTAGCTGAGATTCCAAGGCTCTGTGGAAAGTCACCCTTCTTTTTTGATCTCAGTTTCCAAGGGGAAATCCAATGCGTGGCCTCCTAAAATCTGAACACAGTTCATGGCAATATTTCTCTGAGATCAGTTCCAGAACTCAGACTCTAAGGGGAATCACACCAGAGTTCCAGCCCAGGTAGACCCTGTCATCACTTCCAAGCACTACACAAATGACCACAATTAAAACCAAAACACTCCACAAGGCCCTCATCTTCTTCCATATAGACACTCATCATAACCTGTGGCTGGAGGTTTCCATGAGGGGCTCAGCCCAAGACAGTGTACAAAATAAACTCCCTTGCCCATAATTTGCCTAAAGTCAGGGTTGCCTGGACACCCTTCCTGAGAACCAGGAGTGATCAAATAAGCCTGCCATAAATACTGTTCTGCTTCTCCAATTTGAGGCCTACTGACTCTCGGGTATAGACTCTTTATGTGAATTGGAATCATGAGAAAACCCAAGCACATATGGGCTATCATCTGCAGGGTTTTGAGAACTCATTTGACACAAAGGATCCCTATTTTCACTTGATGGACGTTAGGAACGTTACAGAGGAAGGCGAGAGACTTCGTCCACAATGACTGCTTTTTTGGCCATTTTGGTTTTGGAAGCACACGTGGGAACTTTCTTTAGATCCATCAGGTGCTGAGAATCTATGCAACAGCCTCACACATGGCCAAGAGTCTGATGCAGACACATTCCTTTCCAAAGCAATTAAGCAAAGAGCAACAGGTGATGCCCATTAATTCCCCTTAAAAACCGTTTCCTTCAGGCTTCACAAAGGAGTGGCCTGAGGAAAAGACCTTTCTGTCATTCAGGGCAACAGAACAATAGATAAGCAAATGGCCCATTGCAGGGTTTCTTGAATGATATCTGGGTTTTCTGAGATGATCCCATTCCCTTCAGCTATCCAGTACATGGCCATGTCACAGAGCTTGGAGGTGGTACATATCGTGGACACAAAACCCTGAACCTATTCTGGAGAGTGGCCAGAATTCAAGAAGACATACAGGAACTTAGGAAGATAGTAGTTGTTGCCCATCCATTAGGCAAGCCACAGTCCATTCATAAATTGGGCAGGATGAATGCTGTGAAGTTTTCTACTAGACAGGACACATCCATTGATGCATTCTCTTTTCTAATGTCTACAACCACGGACACAGTGGGATAAACAGACATAGAAACACTCGCATTGTCAAAAGACTTACTTGAAACAGTCCACTCCAAATCAAACAAACCGACTTTCCTATATATTCTCAGATCATGAGACAAAACCACAAACTCACACGCACACCCACAAAGTCAACTCCTTCCCCCAAGTAGGTCTGTGACTATCCGGAGTGTCCTCTGACTGATGGGACATACTACGTTTCCCCGAAATGGGCTGTGCTATGTCACATCTGGTCTCCTTGGTCAACACTGTGAAGTTGTCAGGTGCCAGTAGTGAGACACTACCTGCTTTCTCAGGAAAGGCCCCTCTTCAGAGCTCTCCTGGAATTTGGCCATCCTCACATCAGTAGTTACACAGAAAGACCGATTCTGTCCTTGGTAAATCCAAACATGTGTGGCCACTGGGACTGGGACTGGGAATGACTCTGGGTGCCTGGCTTCCTGGATCCCAAGTTCAGAGAGTTCCATCACCAAGAAAGTTATATAGGTCACTTCCTTCAGGAACTGAATGAGGTCACTGCCTTGGCAACATCTTTGTCCTAACAGTTGCTTCCAAGTGTCCCAATAGATGGAGGCTGCCCCTACTTCCTGTGACACTTTCACAAGTAAGAATGGTATATCAAACATAGGCACCCGTAAACAGCTCTCCACACAGGCCTGGTTTGGTCCATCTTCTCTACATTAAGAAGAGAGAGACTGCTTGAGACACACCCCTTCATCCTGACCTGTTTTTTTTTTTTTTTTTTTTTTTTTTGTCATGAAAGATGACTTTCGCTCTCTCAGGTCCTTCATAGCTTTCTATATCTTCCCCAGGGTTCACTTCTGCATGGACCTTTGAGGTTCTCAGCAGGTGGAAGATCTCTTACATTTCTATATAAGACCAACTTTGTCCTTGCTTTTCTGTAAAGTTAGGTTGAGGAAACGAAGTATGGTTAGGGTTAATAACATGATTGATTTGGGTTAGGAATCATTCTGCTGCATGAATAATGGTATTGGGAACCTGCAATATTTATAAGGATATATAGAGGTGAAATATATGTATGAAAACACAAATCTAGGTAAGATTTGAAGCCCAAAAGGGCATTGGATCCTTGATTGGGATACTTTACTCTGAATTATGTTGTGCACATGTGTCTCAGATAAATCTATACATAATGGCATAGGACCTTGTACCTTGGATAATTGAATGTTGAAGAGAACATCCAGTCAAAAAAGGATAGTTGGTAGGATTAGGAAGATAGTTGATAGGATTAGAAAAAAGAGTCAGTATAGGATTTGGACAAAAGGTTCTTTAGCAATAGGGTTTCAGGTAGACAGAAAATGTAAATGTCAGCACATTTGAAGAGTCAGTCACAATGATGAACTGGGGAAAATATGTAGGAAAGCAGATATCATTAGAGACATTAGGAAATCAGGCAAATGATGAAGTGATTGATAGGATTAGACATTTTCAACAGGCTTGAGGTTGAATACATAATCTTAGGAAGAAACAAATATGTAGTCACCAATAGGATTGACATTTGAGAGCATTAGGCAACATGGACATGGGTGATTTTCATAATCCATACTCACATTCCATTTAGGCTTTGGTACAATTGTAAGTGTGACTTTGCATTTTGTGGCCAGAATATTACTGTGATAAAATGTATATGTAGATCAGGTGACATGAGTATTTCTTGCACCATTTCTGGGAGCAATATTTAGAAGAGATATAAATTAGTATTGGGGGCACAAATAGGTGTACCATGTGTGAATATATAATATAACTGATTCCAACTTTAGAAATTGGAATAAATTGATATCTGAAAATACACAGTAAATGTTATATTGATATACATACATTCATTCCAACAAGTTATACATCTAATGGTAATATTAGGGTTGTGGTTTATCATAAAGTGTGTGAGTTTTGCTTCAAAATTGATTATGGAAATCGAAAATAATGTGTTTGGAAAGAAGTCTCATGAAATGACCAGTCAAAAGCAAGGAGGAATACATGTGTACTGAAGAAGGAAGTGATTGAAGGTGTTTCAAATGTCTTTAAATTTGTGAACTTATGGATGAAATGTTTATACTATGATGTACAAAAACTGAAGAAATAGTAATGTACCAGTGTTAAATAAAATGAACGTCAAAATACACATCATGCCCCATTGGAATCTACATGCATTGATGTTAAATTGGGTCAGTTACTGTAGAAATATAAGGATTTGTTTGCACCATTCAGTGAAGTGAGTTTTCAGTACTAGAAAACAAATATGTATTTCAGGTGGACGAATATTTCTGAAAATAATCGTATGAAAATTTGATTATAAAACCACATACATGAGCATGAGTGAATTATTAAGGGAGTGTATAATAAGACACATATATTTTATATTTGGAAAAAAAAAAAAAATATATATATATATATATATATATATATATATATATATATATATATATATATATATATATATATCACACAGAGAAACATTAGGAAGTAGCAATATATATGCCAATCAAAATTCATCGTGAAATACATATCATCCACGGATCCAAAAATATTAATTTTACTGAACATGGATTTATGTATAATGTTGTTCAACTAAAAATCTCACTCATAGTTTGAATTTTCAGTTCCAAAAGCGTTTAGGAGGGGTGATCTCTTCTCATACTTTGTTTCTGCCAAGTTAGCCACCTCACAAAAATGTACGTGTGATACCAGGTATGATTTTATATGTGCATATAAAAATACATGTGCTGAATTGGCTACAGAAAAAAGGAGACAGAAATTCACATATGTGTTAACTTTAAAAACACATGGAGTACTATTTCAACAAACAATTGACAAGATTTATAACTCCTACACTATATCATGCAAAAGGCAAGACCAACTATACACCATGCCTCCTCTGAACTGCTTGTATTAATATTATGTTTGGGTTATTTGTCTCCATCATATTAGGATTAGTAGTCAGAGTCTAATAGGGTATGGGTTACTGACAGGGATTCAGTATTTCGAATGGAAAATTGGAAAATGAATCCAATGTGTATGTAAATATGTGCTACACAAAAATCTTCCCACTCTCATCCAGAACAATACCTTGACAACACCTTCACCCCATGTAAGACACAATTAGAGGAGAAGAGTTAGAAAATCCATGAATACATATCTGGAATGGAATGCGATCAGGAGTTCACAACCTTGGAAGTGTTAGAGAAGTTTCCAAAAGTAAGGGACAGGGTAAACACTTCAAAAACATGGAGGTCTGTTGTCCTAGAGACTTCTTGAGATACTGCCTGTGAGGTTGGGCACTTGAAATATATGTTGTTGTCACGTGCTTTAGCTTCCTTTCTAGTGAAACCATCAACCTGGGTCTGCATCTATGTGACCTGGAGGACATGGTTTCTTATTTTCCATCCGTGGGTGGGCCCCTTGCTTAAGAGCTCTGGCTACTGGACAAATTTTACACAAAGAAGCCTCTAATCTGACTTTTGGGGCCCCTTGAACTATCTACTCCCCACATCACTTGAAAGATCTTTTACCTTAAAAGGGCCTTCAAACCCTCCCTACATCCAGAGTTCTGTCGCTCCTCACTTCCTTTCTGGAAAACCCTAATATTATTTTCCTCCCCTGCTCTGCACTGAACCCTGCCTCACTGCTCCCAATGACTCCCATGTCTCACACACCAAATCATAATTGCTTGGAAAACTTAGGTGATTTCCTCCCCTGTCATTCTTCCATTTCTGAGAGACCACTCACCAAGCCTGACCTTATCTGGTTTACTGACAGCAGTTCCTTTAGGCAGAATGGAACTCATTACTCTGGATACGCTGTATTTTCAGCCACTGAGATTATAGAGGCCAAAGTTTTGCCTTCAGGAACTACAGACCAGCAGGCTGATTTTATAGCATCCACTCGTGCCTGCCTTCTAGCACAAGGCAAATCCCTCACCCTCTAAACTGATTCAAAATATGTCTTCCATATCTTATTATCCCATGCTGCAATTTGAAAGAAGCGAGGCCTACTTACCACCAAAGGTAATGCGATCACTAATTCAGCTCTTATAACCAATCTGATAGAGGCCTCCCACTTACCCACCCAGTTGGGAGATGTCCATTGTAGGTCCCATCAGAAGGACGGCTCTCTTATCACTGAGGGCAATGCCAAAGCTGACCAGGTGGCACGAATGGCTGCTACCACTTCCAATCATGGCCCCCATGGTGGACATATAATGACCACTTTAGACAGCTCATCTGAAGCCCCTACTTCTTTCAGTAAGAACAAGCATCTTTTCAAGTTCCTTCATACTCTATTCCTTTCCAATTCTCAGTCTTTGACCCTCTTTTTACAGAGTTTCTTCTTCCTCACTCCCTCTGACAAGCCATGCTACAGAATATAGCCTCTAATTGTCAGATCTGTCAGCGGACCAACCCTCATACTCCTTTAAGGCCCAAACGTTTCCCTTCCCAACAAGCCCGGGGACACATTCCCTCTGCTGACTGGCAGGTAGACTTCACCAACATGCACACAGTATGGCACACTAAATACCTCCTTGTCTTTGTGGACACTTTCTCTGGTTTGGTTGAGGCATTTCCCACTTCCAATAAAAAGGCTTCCACTTTAGCTTCAATCTTACTGACAGACATCATCCCCAGGTTTGGTATGCCCACTTCCCTACAATATGACAATGGCCCTGAGTTTACTTCTAGGATCACACAAAAGGTCTCTCAAGCCCTCTCCTTCAAGTGGCATTTCAACTGTCCATATTTCCCCCAGGCTTCAGGGAATGTGGAAAGGGTAAATCGTAGTCTAAAGGAAGTCCTTACCAAATTGACAATGGAATTAAACATAGACTGGGTCAAACTCCTTCCCTTGCCTTTGCTTCGAATCAGAGCTCTCCCTAAGAAACCATCTTTACTGTCTTCTTTTGAGATAATGTATGAAAGACATCTTATAACCCCTGCGTTGGTCATTTCACAAGGACCTCTCACCCGAGATTTGTCTTTGCCTCTCTTGCTTCATCTCCGCTCGGAACTCTGGAAATATCAGGACTGGCTTCTTCCGGACCCAGTCTCCTCTCCAAACACTCCTCCCTTAACACCTGTTAGTCTAGTCAATTATAATACCCCAGAGGAGAAAGGGACTCTTGCCCCCAAATTGGAAGGCCCCTAGCCTGTCATTCTCTGTACCCTCACCGCCGCCAAACTCTCCTTACCAGACAACCGTCTCACTCCCTGGAATCACATGTCTAGGTTGAAGCCACATCACCAGGAGGCCCCACATGCTGACGACAGGGCCACCCCAGAGAAACTCCAAGAATCACCTCCTGACCTCCCCTTTGCTCCTTCTCTCCACACCCATCTCACCCATTTAAGTTGCGGCTCACACGGTTTTCCTTGCAGCCCAATTCCTCTTAAAGAAGGCACAATGAGCTCTCCCAACACCCTAGTCTTCTCTAACTGCTTGTTTTTTGTGCTCTGCTTATTTTCTGTGCTCTGTCAGGACTGGTCTTTACCCTCCTCACCTACCATGCATTTATTCACTTTTCGGGAACGATACTCAGAACATGGCATGCAGAAGGTCCGCGGAGTGGATGCAACTACTTGCTTCATCCACAACTGCACCTCTATTTCCCTAAAATTGTCACCTTCAAGGACCTTCGTCCCTGGTAGCTGGAACTGGCCTTTCATTTGCTTCCTTTTTGATCAAACAAAAGATTATTGTCATTGGTGGCCTGAGATATATAATGGGTGCCCCTATTGGTCATGCAGGTTCCATGATGAACGTGGTAGCTATTCTTACCACTCACTCGGTTACCCTGAAGGGTGGACTTCTAGTTACATGAAGTGGCATAAAGGCTCTTCATCCAATAACAATGGATGGTATACTTTAGATAAACCTGACCCCAAGGCCAAACGTTGGACCTATGTTGAGTTTGCTGTCTATGCTCAGACAACCTCAGTCAGACCCACAGGGTGGATGACTATTGGCCGCACCCTGATTACGCCACCTAAGGCAACCATCCAGGTAGTCGAACACATTAAGGACTCAGAATCAAAACTTCGAGATCGTATCCATAGCTCATCCAAAGAGAATTCAGAGCCTTCAACCCCCTCAGGTCCCCCTCCCACATGGCTCAATTTGCTACACCAAACTTTTTGATTATTAAACTCCACCCGTCTTTCTTTGCCTACTTCTCAGTGCTTTCTCTGTGCTTCACTTAGTCGTCCACTTCTAGCAGCAGTCCCATTAGTGGCAGAAAATATTCCAGCAAAACCCTACAATTTCTCTAAAAAGGACAACCCCTACATGTGACACGTATCCCACTGTGGGAAAGTTATTCCACCAATACTTTATTTCCTTTCATCTGTTTCCACCTGCCAATAATGAATCCTTTACCCGTTTGTTCCTTGAGCTACAACACCCCATAGAGCCCTGTGTTTAGGCAACCTGAACATTTCCTCTGGTGTAATGGGTCTTTAAGTACCTCAACGATCGATGTCTCTGGCACCTGTTTCTTGGTTACTGTAGTTCCTCAGCTGTCTTTGTATACTCCCACCGAATTCCGACAGTTGGCCCTACCTTCCTGAACCCGTAGGGCAGTCTTTCTGCCGGTTCTGGTAGGCCTCACTTTAAAAACCTCAGTGGCGGGTCTCGGACTCTCTGGTGGAGCTATAGGTCATGCTCTATGGGCATTCAAAGACCTGCAACAAAAACTGCAGGAAGCACTCGATACCACTGCTGAGTCTCTGGGCTCCTTGCAGCGCCAGGTTACTTCATTGGCACAAGTGGCTTTACAGAACCAAAGGGCAATTGATCTTCTAACTGCAGAAAAAGGGGTTACATGCCTATTCCTCAGAGAGGAATTTTGCTATTATGTTAATGAATCTGGGCTAATAAAAAAATGTTTTTAAATTGCAGGAATTATCGACCGAATTGCTCAAACATACCTCCTCCAATCCCATCATGGGGTTCTTCCAATCCTATCTTGCCATGTACTTACTACATATCTTGGGGCCCCTTATTGGGATGCTCCTTTTTTGTGCTCTCTTGCCCTGCAAAATGAAGTGCCTTCAAACCCAACTGCAAAAAATTCCTAATCAAACTTTCAACCAGCTTTTGCTTAGGCACTACCAGCCTCTGATGACCGATGAACCCCCAACATCTCCAAGAGAACAGTAACTCAGTGATGAAGCTCACTACCAGGCATGATGGAATGCAATGGGTATCAGACAGCGGGAGACAATGAGCTCTGAGAACCTCTTAATCTGCCATCCTGGATTCATGAGTCTTTACCACCTTCTAAGATTTCTCATGGCCCTTGGCCTCTTCTATGTCAGTCCCCCAACATGGAACTTCTGCCAAAAAATGACATTTCCTTTAATTTTTATCTTCATTCTGTTTTTATTTGCTCTGATCTTCTTCAGGTGCTGGTGACGCCATGTCCAGGCAATGCTTCCAGTATTTCCTAGAGTCTCTGTTACAGGACCAGTGGCTGATACCAACAATCTCTTCCATCCAGGACTAGTTCCATGCCATCGACAACTTTGGCTTCAGGGAACATTCATTGACTTCACCCCTACGAAAGTAGCTGTCTATAGCCACTGGGTTTTATTTCTGGCTGCCATGATAATCCCAAACCTGCTCCCTGAGCATTCCTCCACTTCTCTTTCTAGGCCCCACACCACCCCCACACAGCAGGAAGCAGCCGGATCTGACAAATGACGCCCCACTTCCTAAGAAAACAAAAAGGGTGGAATGTTGGGAAAAGAATAAATGGCAGCCATACCCCAGAGAAAAACCTCAACATGGCGCCTAAGGACTTCTTCTTCCTACCTTCTTCATTTCTGCAGTGGCGCAAAAAGTTCCCACCCTTGTGAACTCTCACGTCAGCGCCAATTTCAAATCTCACTTGTGGGGAACCTTAGCCCCAATGAGAACTAATTCCTGGGCTCTGGAGCTGATATCTGAAAGAACTTGCCAATAAACGGGTTGCTGCCATTTATCTAAGCCCTACCATCTCCCCCTTAGTTCTATATAAGCACACAGCTTTGAGCAATAAAATTGGAATTCTCCCGGTGAAGTGTCATTGCGTGGGGAATTATTTCACTCATGATCAGCAACAGGATATCCAAAGGTTTTCCAGTGCCACCTGGTCATGGGAATTTCAGAAATTTGATGGTATTTATTTAGCCATTTTTGAAGGATGAAGTTGGAGTAACTGTACGTTTCAATTAATGCAGGAACCATTATGTGGTAAGGAAGCTCATTTAAATAAAAACTCTGGAGAAATCTCACAGGCAAGGCTTCCCAAAGAGTGGCCAAAAGGTCACATGAAGCCAGGATCATTGAGGTCTACAATATGAGTTCCATATGTGTTTAGACTCTCAACTATGGCTGCCAAGTCTTTCAGAATAAAATCATGTGATATCCTGGCTGAGATTCTCACTGCACTGTGGAAAGACACCCTGGCACTCGATCTCAGTTTTCAAGGGAGGCTTCTCATGCGTGGCCTCCTAAAATCCCAACACATTTCATGGCAATACTTCTTTGAGGTAAATTCCAGAACTCAGTCTCTAAGAGGAATCATGCCAGAGTTCAAGCCCAGGTGGATCCAGTTATCTCTTCCAACCGCCAAACAAATGACCACAATTAAAACCAAACACTCCCACATGGCCCTCATCTTCTTTCATATAGACACTTATCATAACCTCTGGCTGGAGTTTTTCATGAGGGGTGCAGCCCAAGACAGTGTCAAAAATAAGCTCCCTTGCCCCTCATTTGCCTAAAGTCAAGGTGGCCTGGACACCCATCCGGTGAACCAGGAGTGATCAGATAGGCTAGCTGTTAATACTGCTCTGCATCTCCAATTTGAGGCCTACTGACTGTCAGGTATAGATTCTTTATATGATTTGGAGCCATGAGAAAACCCAAAAACCTATGGGATAGCCTCTGCAGGGCTGTGCATAACTCATTTGACCCAAAGGATCCGTATTCTCACTTGATGGTGGTCAGGAACCTTACAAATGAATGCGAGAGACTTCATTCACAATAATTGCTCTTTTGGCCATTTTGGTTTTGGATGCACACATGGGATCTCTCTTTATATCCATCAGGTGCTGAGAATCTAAGCCACAACCTCACACAGGGCCAAGAGACTGATTTAGACACATCCCTTTCCAAAGCAATTAAGCAAAGAGCCACAGGTGGTGCCCATTCATTTTCATTTGAAAACTGTTTTCTTCAGGCTTCACAAAGGGGTGGCCTGAGGCAAAGACGTTCCTGACATTCAGGGAAACAGAACAATTGATAAGCAAAAGGCCGAAAGCATGGTTTCTCAACTGAGACTTTCTTGGTCACACTGATATCTGTGTTTTCTGAGATGCTCGCCATTCCCTTCAGCTATCCAGGACATGGCAATGTCACAGAGCTTGGAGGTGGTACATATTTTGGACACAAAACCATGAGACTATTCTGGAGAGTGGTGAGAATTCTGGAAGAAACAGGAACTTAGGAAGGTAGCAGGTGTTGCCCATGGATAAGGCAAGCTGCAGTCCATTCATAAATTGAGCAGGATGAATGCCGGGAATCTTTCTACTATACAGGACATATCAATTGTTGCATTCTATTTTCTAATGTCTACAACCACGGACACAGTGGGATACACAGACATAGAAACACTTGCCTTGTCCAATGACTTACTAGAAGAAGACCACTCCAAATCAAACAAACCGTCTTTCCTACCTTTTCTCAGATCATGAGACAAAACCACAAAATCACACCCATACCCACAAAGACACCTCCTTCCCCCATGTAACTCTGTGACTATCCGGAGTTTACTCTGAGTGGTGGGCCATACTATGTTCCCCCAAAATGGCCTGTCCTATCTCAGATCCGGTCTCCTTGGCCAACTCTGTGAAGTTGTCAGGAGCCTGCGGTGAACCACTACCTACTTTCTCAGGAAAGGCCCCTATGCAGAGCTCTCCTGGTATTTGGCCATCCTCACATCTGTAGGTACCAAGAAAGACTGACACTCTCCTTGGTAAATTCAAACAAGTGAGCTTACTGGGTCTGGGACTGGACTGGCTCCGGGTGCCTGGCTTCCTGGATCCCAAGTTAAGAGAGTTCCATCACCAAGGAAGTGAGGTAGATCACTTCTTCAGGAACTGAATGAGGTCATTGCCTTGACAACCACTTTGTCCTAACAGTTGCTTTCAAGAGTCCCATGAGATGGAGGCTGCCCCTACTTCCTGTGACACTTTCACAAGTTAGAATGGTATATAAACCATGGGCACCCGGGAACAGCTCTCCACCTAGCACTGTTTTGGTCCATCTTCTCTACATTAAGAAGAGAGAGGCTGATTCATACACATCCCTTCATGCTGACAAGGTTGTTTGCCATAGAAGATGACTTTTCTCTCTCAGGTCTTTCGTAGCTGCATACATCTTCTCAAGGGATCATTTCTGCATGGACCTTTGATGTTCTCAACAGCTGGAACATGCCCTACATTCCTGTATTTTAAGAGCAACCCTGTCCTTGCTGTTCTGTAAAGTTCGATTGAGAGAACAATGTATGGTTTTGGGTTAGTAACATGTTCAATTTGGGGTTAGGAATCCTTCTGCATGACGAATAATGGTATTGGGAAACTATGATATTTACAAGAATATATAGGTGAAATATAAGTATAAAAACAGAAATCTATGGAAGATATGAAGTCCAGAAGGGCATTGGGCCCTTAATTGGTACACTTAGCTTTGAATTATTTTCTGCAAAAATGTCTCAGATAAATCTATATACAATGGCATAGGAGCTTGTACCTTGGATGATTGAATGTCGAAGAGAACATCCACTCAAAAAGGGATAGTCGGTAGGATTAGGAAGATAGTCAGTAGGTTTACAAAGAAGAGTGAGAATAGGATTTAGACCAAAAGTTCATAAGCAATAGGGTTTCAGGTAGACAGTGAATGTAAATGTCAGCACAAGTGAAGAGTCAGTCACAATGATGAACAGGGGAAAATATGTAGGAAAATAGATATAAATAGAGACATTACTAAATCAGGCAAAGTATAAAGTGAGTGATAGGATTAGACATTTTCAACAGGCTTGAGGTTGAATATATAATCTTAGGAAGAAACAAAAATGTAGTCACCAATAAGATTGACATTTGAGAGCATTAGGCCACCTGGACATGGAAGGTTTTAGTAATCCATGCTCACTTTCCATTTAGGCTTTGGTACAAACTTAAGGGTGACCTTTGATTTTTTTGTCCAGAATATTACTGTGATAAAATGTATATATAGATCAGGTGACATGAGTATTTCTTCCACCATTTTTTGAGGAATATTTTGAAAACGTATAAATTAGTATTGAGGGTAAAAATAGGTGTACCCTGTGTCTATGAATATAGAGATAATGCATGAATAGATCATACAGTTAATAAATAATATAACTGGTTCCCCTTTAAATAATGTATTGAATTGATATCTGAAAATATATAAGAAATCATATATATTTTTTAATTAATTTTTATTCTAGGTTGTTCAAAACATTACATAGTTCTTGATATATCATATTTCACACTTTGATTCAAGTGGGATATGAGCTCCCATTTTTACCCCATATACAGATTGCAGAATCACATCAGTTGCAGAACCATTGATTTACATATTGCCATTCTGGTGTCTGTTGTATTCTGCTGCCTTTTCTATCCTCTACTATCCCCCCTCCCCCCTCCCCTCCCCTCTTCTCTCTCTACCCCCTCTACTGTAGTTCATTTCTCCCCCTTATATTTTCCTCCTTTCCCCTCACATCCTCTTGTATGTAATTTTGTATACCCCTAAGGGTCTCCTTCCATTTACATGCAATTTCCCTTCTCTCTCCCTTTCCCTCCCACCTCTCATCCCTGTTTAATGTTAATCTTCTTCTTATGCTCTTCGTCCCTACTCTGTTCTTAGTTACTCTCCTTATATCAAAGAAGACATTTGGCATTTGTTTTTAAGGGATTGGCTAGCTTCACTTAGCATAATCTGCTCTAATGCCATCCATTTCCCTCCAAATTCTATGATTTTGTCATTTCTTAATGCAGAGTAATACTCCATTGTGTATAAATGCCACATTTTTTTTATCCATTCGTCTATTGAAGGGCATCTAGGTTGGTTCCACAGTCTTGCTATTGTGAATTGTGCTGCTATGAACATGGATGTAGCAGTGTCCCTATAGTGTGCTCTTTTTAGGTCTTTAGGGAATAGACCGAGTAGGGGAATAGCTGGATCAAATGGTGGTTCCATTCCGAGCTTTCCAAGAAATCTCCATGCTGCTTTCCAAATTGGCCGCACCAATTTGCAGTCCCACCAGCAATGTACAAGAGTACCCTTTTCCCCACATCGTCGCCAGCACTTGATGCTCTTTGAATTCCTAATGGCTGCCAATCTTACTGGAGTGAGATGGTATCTTAGGGTGGTTTTGATTTGCATTTCTCTGACTGCTAGAGATGGTGAGCATTTTTTCATATACTTGTTGATTGATTGTATGTCCTCCTCTGAGAAATTTCTGTTCAGGTCCTAGGCCCATTTGTTGATTGGGTTATTCGTTATCTCATTGTCTAATTTTTTTAGTTCTTTGTATATTCTGGATATTATGGCTCTGTCTGAAGTGTGAGGAGTAAAGATTTGTTCCCAGGACGTAGGCTCCCTATTTACCTCTCTTATTGTTTCTTTTGCTGAGAAAAAACTTTTTAGTTTGAGTAAGTCCCATTTGTTGATTCTAGTTATTAACTGTTGTGCTATGGGTGTCCTATTGAGGAATTTGGAGCCCGACCCCACAGTATGTAGATCATAGCCAACTTTTTTTTCTATCAAATGCCATGTCTCTGATTTGATATCAAGTTCCTTGATTCACTTTGAGTTAAATTTTGGGCATGGCGACAGAAAGGGATTCAGTTTCATTTTGTTGCAAATGGATTTCCAGTTTTCCCAACACCATTTGTTGAAGATGCTATCCTTCTTCCATTGCATGCTTTTAGCCCCTTTATCGAATATAAGATAGTTGTAGTTTTGTGGATTGGCTTCTGTGTCCTCTATTCTGTACCATTGGTCAACCCGCCGGTTTTGTTACCAGTACCATGGTGTTTTTGTTACTATTGCTCTGTAGTATAGTTTGAAGTCTGGTATAGCTATCCCGCCTGATTCACACTTCCTGCTTAGCATTGTTTTTGCTATTCTGGGTCTTTTATTTTTCCATATGAATTTCATGATTGCTTTCTCTATTTCTACAAGAAATGCCCTTGGGATTTTGATTGGCATTGGATTAAACCTATAGAGAACTTTTGGTAATATCGCCATTTTGATGTTGTTACTTCTACCTATCCATGAACAGGGTATATTTTTCCATCTTCTAAGATCTTCTTCTATTTCTTTCTTTAGGGTTCTGTAGTTTTCATTGTATAAGTCTTTCACCTTTTTTGTTAGGTTGATTCCCAAGTATTTTACTTTTATTGAGGATATTGTGAATGGGGTGGTTGTCCTCATTTCCATTTAAGAGGATTTGTCGCTGATATACAGGAATGCCTTTGATTTATGCGTGTTGATTTTATAGCCTGCCACTTTGCTGAATTCATTTATTAGCTCTAATAGTTTCTTTGTAGACCCTTTTGGGTCTGCTAGGTATCGAATCATGTCATCTGCAAATAGTGATAATTTGAGTTCTTCTTTTCTATTTTTATGCCTTTATTTTCTTTCGTCTGTCTAATTGCTCTGGCCAGTGATTCGAGAAATATGTTGAACAGAAGTGGTGAGAGAGGGCATCCCTGTCTTGTTCCAGATTTTAGAGGGAATGCCTTCAGTTTTTCTCCATTCAGAATGATGCTAGCCTGAGGCTTAGCATAGATTGCTTTTACAATATTGAGGTATGTTCCTGTTATCCCTAGTTTTTCTAGGGTTTTGAATAAAAAGGGATGCTCTACTTTGTCGAATGATTTTTCCGCATATATCGAGATGATCATATGGTTCTTATTTTTAAGCCTATTGATGTGGTGAATAACATTTATTGATTTCCGTATATTGAACCAACCTTGCATCCCAGGGATAAATCCTACCAGATCATGTTGCACAATTTTTTTGATATGTTTTTGTATCCGGTTCGCCAGAAGTTTATTGAGGATTTTTGCATCTAGGTTCATTAGAGATATTGGTCTGTAGTTTTCTTTCTTTGAAGTGTCTTTGTCTGATTTAGGAATCAGGGTGATGATGGCCTCATAGAATGAATTTGGAAGTTCTCCCTCTTTTTCTATTTCCTGAAATAGCTTGAAAAGTATTGGTATTAGTTCCTCTTTAAATGTTTTGTAAAACTCTGCTGTATACCCATCCGGTCCTGGGCTTTTCTTAGTTGGTAGTCTTTTGATGGTATCTTCTATTTCCTCAATTGATATTGGTCTGTTTAGGTTGTCAATATCCTCCTGACTCAATCTGGGCAAATCATATAACTTAAGAAATTTATTGATGCCTTCACTATCTTCTATTTTTTTGGAGTATAAGGATTCAAAATAATTTCTGATAATCTTCTGTATTTCTGAAGTGTCTGTTGTGATATTGCCTTTTTCATCCCGTATGCTGGTAATATGAGTTCTCTCTCTTCTTCTCTTCGTTAGCGTGGCTAAGGGTCTGTCGATTTTTTTTATTTTTTCAAAGAACCAACTTTTAGTTTTGTCAATTTTTTCTATTGTTTCTTTCGTTTCGATTTCATTAAATTCAGCTCTGATTTTAATTATTTCTTGTCTTCTACTTCTTTTGCTGTTGCTTTTCTCTTCTTTTTCTAGGATTTTGAGTTGAAGTATTAGATCATTTATTTGTTGGTTTTTTTTCTTTTTTTAAGGAATGAAGTCCAAGCAATAAATTTTCCTCTTAGAACTGCTTTCAATGTGTCCCATAGATTCCAATATGTTGTGTCTGTGTTTTCATTTATCTTTAAGAATTTTTTAATTTCCTCCTTGATGTCTTCTATAACCCATTGATCATTCAGTAACCTATTGTTCATTCTCCAAGTGATGCATGATTTTTCCTTACTTCTTTTATAGTTAATTTTCAATTTCATTCCATTATGATCAGATAAGATGCATAGTATTATCTCTACTCCTTTATATTGTCTAATAGTTGCCCTGTGACATAATATATGATCTATTTTTGAGAAGGATCCATGTGCTGCTGAGAAAAAAGTGTAACTGCTTGATGTTGGGTGGTATATTCTATATATGTCAATTAAGTCTAGGTTATTAATTGTGTTATTGAGCTCTATAGTTTCCTTATTCAACTTTTGTTTGGAAGATCTGTCCAGTGGTGAGAGAGGTGTGTTGAAGTCTCCCATGATTATTGTATGGTGGTCTATTAGACTCTTGAACTTGAGAAGTGTTTGTTTGATGAACATAGCTGCACCATTGTTTGGGACATATATATTTATGATTGTTATGTCTTGTTGGTGTATGGTTCCCTTCAGAAGTATGTAGTGTCCATCTTCATCCCTTTTGATTAACTTTGGCTTGAAATCTATTTTATTTGATATGAATATGGACACTCCTGCTTGTTTCCGAAGTCCATATGAGTGATATGATTTTTCCCAACCTTTCACCTTCAGTCTAAGTATGTCTTTTCCTATCAAATGCGTCTCCTGAAGGCAGCATATTGTTGGGTCTTGTTTTGTGATCCATTCTACTAGCCTGTGTCTCTTAATTGGTGAGTTTAAGCCATTAACATTTAGGGTTATTATTGAGATATGGGTGTTCTTCCAGCCATATTGGTTTATTTATGTTACTAAACATGGTTTGTTTTCCTCTTTGATTATTCCCCCCCCCTTCACTGTACTACCTCCCGCTGTTGGTTTTCATTGACATTTTCCATTTCCTCTTCCTGTAATATTTTGCCGAGGATGTTTTGAAGAGATGGTTTTCTAGCTGCAAATTCTTTTAACTTTTGTTTATCATGAAAGGTTTTAATTTCATCTTCCATCCTGAAGCTTAATTTCACGGGATACACAATTCTTGGTTGGAACCCATTTTCTTTTAGTGTATGAAATATGTTATTCCAGGATCTTCTAGCTTTCAGAGTCTGTGTTAAAAGATCAGCTGTTATCCTGATTGGTTTACCCCTAAATGTAATCTGCTTTCTTTCTCTTGTAGCTTTTAAAATTCTCTCCTTATTCTGTATGTTGGGCATCTTCATTATAATGTGTCTAGGTGTGGATCTCTTGTGATTTTGCACATTCGGCGTCCTGTAGGCTTCTAGGATTTGGGATTCTGTCTCATTCTTCAAGTCTGGGAAGTTTTCTCGTATTATTTCGTTGAATAGATTGCTCATTCCTTTGGTTTGGACCTCAATACCTTCCTGTATCCCAATGACTCTTAAGTTTGGTCTCTTTATGTTATCCCATATTTCTTGAATGTTCTGCTCATGGTTTCTTAACAGCTTTGCTGAGCTGTCTATGTTATTCTCCAGTTGAAATACTTTGTCTTCATTGTCTGATGTTCTATCTTCTAAGTGTTCTACTCTGCTGGTAGTATTCTCAATTGAGTTTTTAAGTTGGTTTATTGTTTCCTGCATTTCCAGGATTTCTGTTTGTTTGTTTTTTATAACCTCTATCTCCCTGAACAATTGATCTTTTGCTTCTTGGATTTGTTAATGTAATTCATTGTCGAAGTGGTCGAAGTGGTCTTTCATTGTCTGATTTTGCTGTCTAATGTCTTCCTTGAGACTCCAGATCATCTGAAGCATGTATATCCTGAATTCTTTATCTGACATTCCATCTGCTGCAGATATTACCTCTTCTAAAGTTGAATTGACCTGCATTGCTTGTGGTCCTTTTTTTCCTTGTCTTTTCATACTGATCGCGTTTCTTTCTGCTTGGTGAAACTGTTGTGTTATTGATTTTTCCCCCTATATATTTATATTGCTTTTGTATAGCTGCATCGTCTCCCTTGCAGGCTTTGGCGGTGGTTCTGCCCCTCCTTCAATTGAGGCAATGTGCCTACCACGCCAGGAGGCCGCTGTGCCTGTACTTTTGATGGGCCTGTTCTTTCGGTGGTCACAGGTCCGCCTACCTTGCAGGATTGAGCAGCGGTTTTGCCCCTCCTCTGGCCACTAGGCCTGTTCTGTCTGTCGGTTGCAGGTCTGTCTCCCTAAAAGGCGGGCCACTGGGCCTGTTTTGTCGGTGGTCACGGTTCCGCCTACATTGCACGTGCGTGGAGCAGCTGTGTCCCTCTGAGAGTTGCTGAGCCTGACCTGCCGGTGGATGGCAAGTGTGCCTACCTTGCAGGCGCAGGTGTGGCTCTGCCGCTCCGCGGGTCACTGGGCCTGATCTGCTGGTGAGTTGCAGGTCTGCCTAACTTGCAGGCGCCCGGCGGCTCTGCCCCTCCCCCAACCGGGGCGGGGCGATGTGTCTGGCCGGCCCCTGGGCCTGTTCCGTTGGTGGTCACGGTTCAGCCTACCTAGCAGGCACGTGGGGCAGCTGTGTCCCTCCGCAGGTTTTTGGGCCTGACCTGCCGGTGGGTCGTAGGTCTGCCTACCTTGTAGGCTCGGGGGGTGTCTCTGCCGCTCTGTGGATTGCTGTGCCTGTTCTGCTGGTGGGTCGCGGGTCTGCCTACCTTGCAGGCACCCAGCGCCTCTGCCCCTCCCCCAACCGGAGCTATATGTCTGGCGGTGCAATGGGCCTCTTTTGTCGGTGGTCACGGTTCCGCCTACCCTGCACGCGCGTGGAGCAGCTGTGTCTCTCTGAGAGTTGCTGGGCCTGACCTGTCGGTGGGTGGCAAGTGCGCCTACCTTGCAGGCCCGGGGGTGGCTCTGCCGCTCCGCGCGTTGCTGGCCCTGATATGCTGGTGAGATGCAGATCTGCCTAACTTGCAGGCGCCCGGCGGCTCTGCCCCTCCCCCAACCGGGGTGGGGCAATGCGTCTGGCCGGCCTCTGAGCCTGTTCTGTTGGTGGTCAGGGTTCTGCCTACCTAGCAGGCTCGTGGGGCAGCTGTGCCCCTCCGCAGTTTCTTGGGCCTGACCTGCTGGTGGGTGGCAAGTGCGCCTATCTTGCAGGCTCGGGGTGGCTCTGCCGCTCCACAGTTGCTGGGCCTGATCTGCTGGAGAGTCGCAGGTCTGCCTACCTTGCAGGCGCCCGGCTGCTCTGCCCCTCCCCCAACCGGGGCGGGGCGATGTATCTGGCCGGCCTCTGGGCCTGTTCTGTCGGTGGTCAGGGTTCTGCCTACCTAGCAGGCTCGTGGGGCAGCTGTGCCCCTCCGCAGTTTGTTGGGCCTGACCTGCCGGTGGGTGGCAAGTGTGCCTACCTTGCAGGCCCGGGGGTGGCTCTGCCGCTCCGCGGTTGCTGGGCCTGATCTGCTGGTGATTCGCAGGTATGCCTAACTTGCAGGCGCCCGGCGGCTCTGCCCCTCCCCCAACCTGGGCGGGGCGATGTGTCTGGCCGGCCGCTGGGCCTGTTCTGTTGGTGGTCACGGTTCAGCCTACCTAGCAGGCACTTGGGGCAGCTGTGCCCCTCCGCAGGTTTTTGGGCATGACCTGCCGGTAGGTCACAGGTCTGCCTACCTTGTAGGCTCGGGGGGTGGCTATGCCGCTCTGTGGATTGCTGTGCCTTTTCTGCTGGTGGGTCGCGGGTCCGCCTACCTTGCAGGCGCCCGGTGGCTCTGCCCCTCCCCCAACCGGAGGGATGTGTCTGGCGGTTCACTGGGCTTGTTTTGTCGGTGTTCACAGTTCCGCCTACCTTGCACACGCGTGGAGCAGCTGTTTCATTAGTGCCTGGGCACACTCTTCTTGTTGGCCTCCCTCAGGCCCTAAGTTTGTAGAGCTTGGGGCTGAGAACCCCCAGCCAATTTGCTTACCTTCTGGTAGCCACGCCCCCGTATCTGGTGCAAGAGACCTCAGTTGTCAGCACTGGTGGGAGCGGTAGCTGGGAGACCCGCGCCGCGCAGCTCCCGCCGGCTCCTGTGCCAGCGCTGCCTCCGGGTTTTCTTGACTACCACGCCGGCAGGTCGCTGGACCTGTTCCGGGCCCGGGCGGCGGCTGTGTTCGGCCCCTCTGGCCTCCACAGTATTCAGCAGGACCCGGACCGAGAAACAGTTTCCGCGGGTTCTTTATCACCGGGCCCAAACAGTTCCGGGAGCCAGAATTCGGCCTCTCCGAACTTGGTGCATGCTCCGACAGGAGCAGGCTCCAAGAAGCAGTTTCAGTGGGTTCTATAGCCCTGGGCCAGAGCAGCTCCGGGAGCCAGAACTCCGACACTCCGGGCTCGGTGCGTGTTCTGATAGGAGCAGGCTCCAAGAAGCAGTTTCCGCGGGTTATTTAGCACTAAGTCTGAGCAATTTGTTTGCGAGATGCAGACAATTGTCAGCCTGAAATTACCTGTTCTATAGCTGAAAGAGCTGCAGTCAGTCGAAAACAAGGATGGTGACGTCACCTCTCCAAGATGGTGGCCGCTGGCTTCCTCCGTGGTCTGACCGGTGTGGAGAACCAAACTGGACCGTTTCCTTTCCCCGTCTCCAACCCAGAATTCAGCTCCGAGCTCAGCAAATGCCTAGCTGGCTGGAGCCCACAGAATCACCATCGCTGTATCTCTGCGCCACCAGCCTGTCGTTTCCCAGCGCGCGCCGCAGACTCCAGCCATGGGGTGATCTGCTGAACAAGCAGCGCTCCATACAGACGGACAGATCGCTCGCATTTGAGCCCCTGAAGCTGATCCTTCCACTAGGTTTTGGAGCACCCCAATTTTGCTGGAAATTCCTAAGAAGATAGCTTTTAGCCGTTCTAACTCGTCATTTTCCCTCACAGTGACGCAGTACACGGAGTTACTGCACTCCCTATGCGGCCATCTTGCCTCTCAAGAAATCATATATTGATATAGAATCATTCATAACAACTAGTTATACGTCTAATTGTAATCCTAGGCTTATGGTTTATCATGAAGAGTGTGTGAGTTTTGCTTCAAAAGTGATTATGGAAATCAAAAATAATGTGTTTTGAAAGAAGTCTCATGAAAAGACCAGTTTGAAACATGGCGGAACACGTGTTTTCTGAAGCAGAAAGTGATTGAAAGTGAAATATATGCCTATAAATTTGTGAACTTGTGAATGAAATATATATCCTATAATGTGCATAAACTGAAGAAATAGTAATGTACCAGTGTTGAAATAAAAATGAACTTCAAAATACTTATCACGTCCCATAGGAATCTACTTGCATTGATGTGAAACTGGATCAGTTACTGTAGAAATATTAGGATTCATATGCACCATTCACTGAAGTTAGTTTTCAATACTAGGAAAAAAATACGTATATCAGGTGAATGAATATTTCTGAGAATAATCTTGTGAAAAGTTTTTTATAAATCCACATACATATTCATGAATGAATTTAGGGAGTGTATAATAAGACACATATATTAAATATTTTGAAATATCTGGAGAGAATATATATATATATATATATATATATATATATATATATATATATAACCACACACAGATTTTAAAAATTAGCAATATATATGCCAATCGAATTACACCGTGAAATACATATCATCCACAGATCCAAAAATATTCATTTTACTGGATATGGATTTATGTATAACTTTTTTCAACTAGGAAGCTCACCCATAGTTTGAATTTTCAGTTCAAACAGCGTTTAGGAGGAGTGATCTCTTCTCACACTTTGTATCTGCCAAGTTATGTAACTCACAAGAATGTACGTGTGATACCAGGTAGGATTCTATATGTGCATATAAAAATACATGTGCTGAATAGAATACAGAGAAAGGGAGACAGGAATTCACATATTTGTTAACTTTAAAAGCACATGGAATACTATTTCAACAAAAAATTTACTAGATTTATAACTCCTACCCTTTATAATGCAAAAGGCAAGTCCAAGTATACAACGTGCCTCCTCTGAACTGCTTGTATTTCTATTCTGTTTCAGTTATTTTTCTCCATCCTATTAGAATTAGTATTCAGAATCTAGTAGGGTATGTGTTAGTGTCAGGGATTCAGTATATCAAATGTAAAATAGAAAAATGAAACCAATGTGTATGCAAATATGTGCTAAACAAAATCTTCCCACTCTCATCCAGAACAATTCCTTGACATTTCATTCCCCCAAAGTAAGACACAATTAGAGGAGTAGAGTAATAAAATCTGTGAATAATATGCTCAGGAGTTTACAACCTTGGAAGTGGTAGAGGAGTTTTCCTACTATGGGACAGGATAAACACTCCATATATATGGAGCTCTGCTGGCCTAAATACTTCTTGAGAAACTGCCTCTGAGTTTGGGCACTTGAAATATATGTTTTTGTCAGGAGCTTTAGCTTCTTTCTAGTGAGACCATCAAAGCTGTGTCTGCATCTATGTGACCTGGAGGACATGATTTCTTATTTTCCAATGAACATGAGGCAGCAGTGCTGAATTCTCTCTTTGTAAGTAAACTGTGGCCACTGGGGGCTAAGGGTATTCCCATGTGGACTGGGAAGCCATTTGGTCATCCTCCACTTTTCGTGGTGTTTCTTGCTGCTGCACTGGGACTTTGGCATTTGCTTAATGAAATAAAAGAAGTTCAACTGGGACACAGTTCTGGAGGCAATTCTGTCATGTGTGGTTGGTCAGGGTCTGCAGGAGAATGCACCAACCAGGCTTCTATCCCACATAGCTTGACCACATGTCCATAGCAACCTGATTCTGAACATTGCCCGGAAACATCTCCATATAACAAGAAGCCTTTACATGGAAGGGTCTGCTGGCTGCACCATGTAAGTCACAAGCCATTTGGAAGCCAATGGCAGATCCACATGGCCCCACCACAAATTTTTTATCACACATCTGCCTACCACTGCTCTAGGCCCACTACTCAGCAGGTTCCAACATACTGGCATCTCTGTTCTACACCATTTTCATGAAACCCACTCAATCAAGGCACTGTCTTGCATATTTACGATCAGCAACAGGACATCCATAGTTTCTCCAGTGCCACCTGGTCATGGGAATTTCAAAAATTTCATGGTATTTATCTAGGCATTTTTCAAGGATGACGTTGCAGGCACTGTGGGTTTCAATTCATTCAGGAACCATTAAATGGTGAGGAAGCTCATTTCAATGAATGCTCTGTAGAACTCTCACAGGCAAGGCTTCCCAAAGAGTGGCCAAAATGTCACATGAAGCCAGGCCCATTGAGGTCTACAATGTGACGTCCATGGGTGTTGTGACTCTCAACTATGGCTGCCAAGTCTTTCAGAATTAAATCATGTGATATCCTGGCTGAGATACCCAGGGCTCTGTGGAAAGCCAACCTGGGCCTAGATCTCAGTTTCCAAGGGTGATTCTCATGGGTGGACTCCTAAAATCCCAACAAAATTTATGGCAATACTTCTCTGAATTCAGTCTCTAAGGGGAATCACACCAGAGTTCAAGCCCAGGTGGTCCAGGTCATGTCTTCATACTGGACACAAATGACCAAATTTAAAACCAAATCCCTCCCATATGGCCCTCATCTTCTTCCATATAGACACTAATCACAACCTCTGGCGGAAGGTTTCCATGAGTGGCGGAGTCCAAGAGAGTGTGCAAAATAACTCCCTTGCCCCTCATTGGCGTAAATTCAGGGTGGTCTGGACACCCTTCATGTGAAACAGGAGTGATCAAATATGCTAGACGTTAATACTTCTATGCTTCTCCAATTTGTGGAAAACTGAGTGTCAGGTATATATTTTTATGTGATTTGCAGTCATGAGAAATCACAAGCACCTCTGCAGGTCTTTGAAGAACCCATTTGACCCAAAGGATCCCTATTTTCACTTGATGGATTTCAAGAACTTTAAAGAGGAAGGCGACAGACTTCATCCACAAGGACTGCTTTTTGGCCATTTTGGTTTTGGATGCACACATGGGATCTCTGTTTACATCCACCAGGTGCTGAGAATCTAAGCCACAACCTCACACAGGGCCAAGAGGCTGATTCAGACACATCCCTTTCCAAAGCAATTAAGCAAAGAGCCACAGGTGATGCCCATTCATTTCCATTTGGAAACTGTTTTCTTTAGGCTTCACAAAGGGGTGGCCTGAGGCAAAGACCTTCCTGACATTCAGGGGAACAGAACAATAGGTTAGCAAATGGCCCAAAGCAGTGTTTCTCCACTGAGACTTTCCTGGTCACACTGATATCTGAATTTTCTGAGATGCTCACCATTCCCTTCAGCTATCCAGTACATGGCCATGTCGCAGAGCTTGGAGGTGATACTTATCTTGGTCACAAAATCATGAGCCTATTCTGGAGAGTGGCCAGAATTCAGGAAGAAAACAGGAACTTAGGAAGATAGCAGGTGTTATCCCTCCATAAGGCAAGCCGCATTCCTTTCATACATTGAGCAGAAAGAATTCTGGTAAGCTTTCTACTAGCCTGGACACATCCATTGATGCATTCTCTTTTCTAATGTCTACAACCATGGACACAGTGGGATACACAGACTTAAAAACACTCGCCTTGTCAAATCACTTGTTAGAAAACGTCCACTCCAAACCAAACAAACTGCCTTTCCTACCTATTCTCAAAACATGAGACAAAATCACAAACACACACTCACACCCACAAAGTCACCTCCTTTCCCAAAGTAGGTCTCTGACTCTCGGGTGTGACCTCTGACTGGTGGGCCGTACTATGTTCCCATCAAATGGCCTGTTCTGTCTCAGATCTGGTTTCCTTGGCCAACTCTGTGAAGTTGTCAGGAGACAGCGGTGAGCCACTTCCTGCTTACTCAGGAAAGGCCACTCTTCAGAGCTTTCCTGGCATTTGGCCATCCTCACATCAGTAGATACCAAGAAAGACTGACTCTGTCCTTGGTAAATCAAAAGAAGGGAGACCACTGGGACTGGGCCTGGGACTAGATTTGTGTGCCTGGATGCCTGGATCCCAAGTTCAGAGAGTTCATTCACCAAGAATGTGAGGTGAGGTCACTTCCTTCAGGAACTGAATGAGGTCAATGCCTTGGCAAGCACGTTGTCCTAACATTTGCTTCCAAAGGTCCCATGAAATGGAGGCTGTCCCTAATTCCTTTGACACTTTCACAAGTTAGAATGGTATATCAAACATTGGTAACCAGGAACAGTTCTCCACAGAGGCCTCGTTTTGTCATTCTTCTCTACATAAAGAAGAGAGAGGCTGATTCAGACACATCCCTTCATGCTGACCAGGTTGTTTGCAATGAAAGATGACTTTTGCTCTCTCAGTTCCTTCATAGGTGCCTACAACTTCTCTAGGGATCATTTGCGCATTGACCTTTGAGTTTCTCAGCAGTTGGAAGATCCCCTACATTCCTGTATTTTAAGACCAACTCTGTCCTTGCTCTTCTCTAAAGTTAGATTGGTTAGGGTTAATAACAGGTTTGATTTGGAATAGAAATCATTCTGCTGGATGAATAATGGTATTGGGAATCTGCGATATTTTCAAGAATATATAGGTAAAATATAGGAATCTGAAAACAGAAATCTAGGTAAGATTTGAAGCCCAGAAGGGCATTGGGCCCTTGATTGCGGTATTAAGCATAGGACCTTGTAACTTGGATGATTGATTTTCAAAGAGAACTTCCAGTCAAAATGGATAGTCAGTAGTATTAGGAAGATAGTCGGTATGTTTATAAAGGAGAGTGAGTATAGGATTTGGACCAAAACTTCTTTAGCTATAGGGTTTCGGGTATTGAGTGAATGTAAATGTCAGCACATGTGAAGAATTAATCACAATGATGAACTGGGGAAAATATGTAGGAATGCAGATATCAATAGAGACTTTAGGAAATCTGGCAAAGTATAGTCGGTAGTGAAATGTTAATAAAATAGATTCTTGTCACTTCCTGTTTTTCTGTATGCTTAATAAAACACTGTTGAAATCTTGAGAAGTGTTTTCTAATCTTTTTCCCAGAATGTGCTGTCCCCAACTGCCAAACTTCAGAATGTACTCCCTCACGCAGTTGCACGCAAACTGCTCACCCGCCCAGGCCCATCAATAAACTTTCCTCCCTGCCCTCTTCAAGGAAAGTATATAAGCTCTGCTTAAGCTGTTCTCAGGGTTCTCTGCTCTATTCAAATGAGCTCTGAGCCCCAGCATGCTGGACCCCCAATAAACCCTTTGTTTTTGCATGAGAGAGTCTCTTAGTGGTCTCTTCCCCCAATGCTCTTCCGATCTTTATATATGGAGGTTCCACCGAAATCCAGCAGCGGTGAACGAGAGACCCCAATGGGCTACTCTCAGGGTAAGTAAGGCGCCTCTTTCTGGTTACAGGTTTCAGGTTAGGGCTTGGCAAAATGGCTGTCAATGAAGTGTGTGAGCTCTCTTTGATGGTGGCTGGCAGACGTGTCACAGAGCCACAAGCCAAGTCCCTGGGGGACGCCACAGAGGACTCGGGAATCGAGGAATAATAGTCCCCTCGACTCAGTGATACTTTGTTTCAGATTCGGTATTGCCAGCCCATCGGGTTTTGCCGCCTGCTCAGTCTTGGTCTCAGTGTTGGACGTCCATTGCCTGTCTTTATTGTTTTCTCTTGTCTGTGTCCTTGTCGTTGCTTTTACTGTTTGTGTATCTTTCATTATGGGACAGATCACTTCAATGCCTCTGTCCCTGACCCTTGATCTATGGACCAAAGTCCGCTTAAGGGCTCAGAATGTTTCTTTTTCAGTAAAACGCTGGACCTGGCAGACTCTGTGTGCCACAGAATGGCCCACCTTTGGATTCGGATGGCCCCTAGAAGGATCTTTCTACTTCCCACTAATTTAAAAAGACAGAGATATTGTCTTACAGCCAGGGCCACATAGCCATACTGATAAACAGGAATATACCTTAACTTGGCAGGACCTCTGCAAATCTCCTCTTCCGTGGGTGAAGCCTTTCCTTGCTGTGTCCCCGTTCCTACTCCTTCCCCCACGATCTCTCAACCCCTCTGCTCCTCCTCCTCCTCCACCCTCTGTTCTCCCTGAGTCACAATATTTGACTCTACTGGACTCTCCTCCCCTTCCTTATCTTCTACCCTTGTCCCACAACCCCCAACACCCTCTAAGTGATTCTCCAGCTGCTGACTCAGCCTCTCCGCAATTGGAGGAAGCTAAGCCAGCCCAGGGCCCTCCAGATAACTCCCCTGCGTCACACACAGCCCCTCCTCCCCTGGAGGAAGCTGGACTTGCTAAAGGAACTCGCCGGTGGCAAATGATTGAAAACCCTGGAACTCCCGTGTTGCTTCCCTCCATCCCTAAGGACCAATGATTGACGATGTCCATGGGGAAAAAAATGGAAGCCTACCAGTATTGGAATTCTCCTCTTCAGACCTATATAAATGGAAAAATAACAATCCCCCTTTTACCAAGGACCCAACCTGGCTCTCAGGTCTGGTGAAGTCATCGATGTTTTCACACCAACCTACTTGGGATGACTGCCAACAACTACTAGGGACTCTCTTCATGACAGAGGAACAAAAGAGAATCCTCCTGGAGGCTAGAAAAAAGTATCCTCGGACCAAATGCGTGACCGACACAACTTCCCAACATATTCAAAGCCGGCTTTCTCTTGAAACGACCTAACTGGGACCCCAACACCTTTGAAGGTAGGGAGCATCTGTCCACTTATCGCCGGGCTCTAATAGTGGGTATCTTAGTGGCCGCTAGGTGACCAACTAATTTGGCCAAGGTAAGAGAGATTATTTAAGGGCCTGATGAATCTCCCTGTATGTTCCTAGAGATAATTATGTAGGCATAAGAGACATACTCCTTTCGATGCTCAGGCAGAAGATCAAAAGGCATCTGTCACAATGGCCTTTATTGGGAAAGCTGCCCTGGATATTAAAAGAAAGTTACAATGCTTAGATGGATTACAAGATATGACTTTGAGGGATTTAGTCAGAGAAGCCGAGAAGGTATACTTTAAGAGAGAAACTGAGGAAGAGAAGGGAGCTGAGTGAGGATAAAAGAAACAAAAGACAGACTAAGGCATTGACTAAGATCCTGGTCACAACAACAAATAGGCCAGAAACTAAGAAACAGAGAGACAGGAAGGGATACCTGGGCACACACTAGAGGCCACCCCTGGCCTCAGATCAATGTGCCTACTCTAAAGAAAAAGGACACTGGGCCAAAGAGTGCCCTAGAAAGAGACAGCAATGCCAGCCAGATATTCTGACTCTGGAGGAATACTAAGAAAGTCCGGGCTCAGATCCTCTCCCTGACCTCAAGGTAACTTTTGAAGTGGAGGGGAACACAATAAACTTTGAAGTAGATACAGGGGCAATATACTCAGCCCATAAGGCCCATTGGGCCCTCTACCGAATAAAAGGTCTCTAATTCAAGAGTCTAACAGAAGTAAATATCGGGCTTTGACAACTAAGAGGACCATGGACCAGGGAAAAGGAAAAATCCATCACTCCTTCCTAGTAATCCCAGAATGCCTGGCCCCATTGATGGGCAGAGTTCTGCTCACCAAGCTCTGGGCCAAAATAACTTTTAACCCTGAAGGCCCTCAAGTGGAATTTTTTAATCCTTCAGTAACTACTCCTATAATCATGGCTCTAACTATGTCAGTAGCAAATGTTCATCAACTCACTCACCTTTGTTCAAAGAAACTGCATTCATTCGTGAAGGATCAAGAACACAGTTTTCCACTAACCTACTCACAGCAAAAGGAAATAACTGAATGGGTAACAAAAGCCTGTCAGGTCCATTAATTGGTTAAAGCTTACACTTCCAAGCTTCCTGCAGGAAAGCACCTATGAGGAACCAGACGAGGACAATTCTGGGAAGTGGACTTTACTGAAATTAAGCCAGTAAGGTATGGACTTAAATAACTCCTAGTCTTTGAACATACATTTTCAGGATGTATTGAAGCCTTCCCCACACACACACAAAAAAGAAATAAAAAAGAAGAAAAAAGAAACATCGCAAATGGTTGTAAAGAAGATCCTGGAAGATATTTATTCTCCCCTTGACGACCAGTAGTCTTAACCCTCATCAGCCCCTTAAGCTGCGATGGCTGATCAGAAATCCTACTGGACACGAAGTATGGCCTATCTCGAATACAGCCCCCTTACGAACCTGGTGGCCATCTTTCCACCCAGTCATTTGTCAGCTGGCTATAGGTCTTTCCTAGTGGGATATCCCTGATTAACAGGATCCCACTAAAATTCCATTAAATCCCTTCCGTACCATAGATAATGGAAACAAACATTATAGATGTAGGGACACGTGAGCCAGATGCAGGTTGGCTAGCCTAGATTACTATGTTTGCCCGGCAGACTATCAAAGCCACAAACAGTCACGGCTGTGGGGGGGGGGAGAGCAGACTTCTATTGTAAGTCATGGGGATGTGAGCATACAGGGACTGTCAGATGGAACCCAAACTCCTCATCAAATTCTGTACACAGCATTGGCCATATTACGAATTAGATAACCAAAACCGATGGCCCCCAGAGGGGTCTCTAGATCCTCAAATTCTGTGTGACCTTTTTAACTTCTGCAAGTGCTCAAAAGGGTGAAAGGAGATTCCGCTATGTGGAGGCCTTCTCTCTCCTTTGCTCACATCCTGAACTATGCTTCTCCAATAGATGCTCACCCTCAGCCTTGTGCTCCAGACTCTCTGCTGTCACTCCCACCTCAGCAACTTGATTTCTCCCCTCCAATATCTAGATCAAAAACCCAAATCTCGACTGGTTCTCAGACCATTGCTCCCTTGCTGAGGTTGCAGGTACTGAGGTACCACTCCATTCACTCACTCCTCTCCTCTCCTGTCAGTGCCCGCACCGGGTCCCACCCAGTCCTCTTACCACCTAATGCAAAGCTCAAACCCGCTGAGAAGAATCCTCAGACCCTAATACAAGATGTAATGAAAATGGCCTTTAATGTTGCTTTGTCATCACTAAAAACAGGTTACTAAGAATTTAAAGTCCCTCACAGGCTTTTTGGAATCTCACTCCCGTCTCCCCCTCTTTTCTATCTGTTCTACTGCTCAAGTTTTTGTTGCTATTAAGATCCCAAAGCCCACTCCCAATATTCTTTTACATCTCTCCTTCCTCATTCTCAGATCCACAGAGCTGCTCTTATCCCTGCCTTCCAAATTGTCCCCCTCTGTACCAGGCCCACAGAAAAGTCTTAACTGACCTTCTCCAGAAGTCTTCACCATGGCTGATTTAGGACTTTCAGCAAAAGAGTCCTGATAAAAGAGTTCACTGTAGATAAACTTCCTATTTTTGTGTTGCCCTGGTCTCCTTGGCAACTGGCTAAAAAATTCAGCAGTCCTGATATAGACACACCCTTACTAGTTTTTCACAAAATATTTGAAAAAAAGGCCTCTGGCCTTGAGCTGGGGCTTCACAGAGATGGCTACATTTCTAAGATAAAGAAGTTACAAACTGGGCTGTATGGAAACAGCTGGAAGGGGGAAAAAAAGAAAGGGAAGACACCCCCACCCAGGTGTCCTTGAAAAGTTAACTTGCCCAAACTGAGGAAAAAACAGAAACAAAAACTGCTTTTTGTGAACTTCTGCAGACTGTGAACTTCTGAGCCCCTTCCCTTACGTGTTGGGTACAAAATTCTGAAACTACGTAACTTGGGTTTCAGGGGATTAATTGATTACAACAGAAGCAATGCCCTCTGAATCTGGTTGAAACCAAAAAAGACTGTTTCCGTGTCTTTGGTGCTATCTTAGGTGCCTTGCCTTGTCCGTCCCTACAACAGTATAATTCTATATACTTAAACATTGTTTATGTTTTCATGAAATGGTCAACAGATGTGATTAATTGTGAAATGGTGCAGATGTTTCCCAGAGTGCTCTATCATGACGCAGGTTCATTTGAAGATCAAAGAGGGGGACATACAACCCGGTTCCGCTGGGAACATATGTCCCTCACCTTAGCCATTCTATTACGAATATAAGTTGCTGCAGGGTTGGGCACAAGAACCACTGCTCTGGTCCATGGGACACAACAAGTGACCCAATTAGAAGCAGCAATAGATCAAAACTTAAAGATTTTAGAAACCTCCATCACAGCTTTGCAGGAATCTTTAACCTCTCTCTCTGAAGTTGTTTTACAGAAAAGGCGAGTGTTGGACCTCCTTTTCATGACAGAAGGGGGCCTTTGTGCTTCATTGAGGGAAGAATGTTGTTTTTATGTCGACAATACTGGAGTTGTAAAAAAATCTATGAGTAAATTAAAAAGATGCCTTGAAGAGCAACAACGAGAGAGAGAGGCACAAAATGGGTAGTTTGAGTCTTTTTTTACACAGTCCCCCTGGTTAATTACGTTTTTATCAACCCTGGCCGGTCCAATAATAATCCTCACAGTATTACTAACTATAAAACCCTGTTTCCTCAATCATGTAATTTCTTTTCTCCAAGCTCAAATTGGACAAATTAAAATTATGGTAATACCCCACTAGCAGACATAGAATGTGACACCCCACAACGATCACTTTTATGATTAAAAGTAGCCAGAGAAAGAAGTGGGGAATGAAAGGTTAATAAAATATGTACTTGTCACTTCCTGTTTTTCTGTACGCTTAACAAAACACTGTTGAAATCTTGAGAACTCTTTGCTAATCTTGTTGCCAGAATGTGCTGTCCCCAATTGCCAAACTGCAGAATCTACTCCCTCACCCGGTTGAATAGAAACCTGAACTGTACTTGGATCATTGAATGTAGAAGAGAACATCCATTCAAAAAGTTATAGTCAGTTGGATTAGAAAGATAGTCGGTAAGTTTAGGAAGAAAAGTGAGTATAGGATTTGGAACAAAAGTTCTTTACCAATAGGGTTTTGGTTAGAGAGTCAATGTAAATGTCAACACAAGTGAAGAGTCAGTCACAATGATGCACAGGGCAAAATATGTAGGAAAGCAGATATCAATAGAGACATTAGGAAATCAGGAAAAGAATAAAGTGAGTGATGGGATTAGATATTTTCAACAGGGTTGAGGATGAATATGTGAGCTTAGGATAAAACAAATATGAAGTCAACAATAGGATTGACATTTGATAGCATTAGCGTAGCCCAAGACAGTGTCCAAAATAAGCTCTGTTGCCCCTCATTTGCCTAAATTCCCAGTGGCCTGTACACCCTTCCTGTGTACCAGGAGTGATCAAATAGGCCTGCCCTTAATACTGCTCTGCTTCTCCAATTTGAGTCCTACTGAGTGTCGGGTACAGATTCTTTATGTGAATTGGAAAGATGAGAAAACTCAAGCACCAATTGGATAGCCTCTGAATAGATTTGAAGAACTCATTTGTCCCAAAAGATCCCTATTCTCACTTGATGGAATTCAGGAACCTTACAGAGGAAGGCAAAATACTTCATCAACAATGACTGCTCTTTTTGCCATTTTGGATTTTATGCACCCATGGGATCTTTCTTTAGATCCATCAGGTGCTGAGAATCTAAGTCAAAGAATCACACTGGGCCAAGAGAATGATTCACACACATCTCTTTCCAAATCAATTAAGGAAAGAGCCAAAGGTAAAGCATATTCATTTCCATTTGAAAAATCTTTCCTTCAGGATTCACGAAGGGTTGGCCTGAGACAAAGACCTTCCTGACTCTCAGGGCAACAGAACAATAGGTAAGCAAATGGCCCAAAGCAGGGATTCTCCACTGAGACTTTACTGGTCACACTGATATCTGAGTTTTCTGAGATGCTCGCCATTCCATTCAGCTATCCAGTACATGGCCATGTCACAGAGCTTGGAGGTAGTACATATCTTGGACACAAAACCATGAGCCTATTCTGGAGATTGGCCATAATTCAGGAAGAAAACAGCAACTTAGGAAGGTAGCAGGTATCGCCCATCAATAAGGCAAGCCACAGTCAATTCATAAATTGTGCTGGATGAATGCTGGGAAGCTTTCTATGAGACAGGACACATCCATTGATGCATTCTCTTTTCTAATGTCTACAAGCACGGACACAGTGGGATACACAGACATAGAAACACTTGCATTGTCAAACGACTTACTAGAAACAGTTCACTCCAAACCAAACAAACTGCCTTTTCTACCTATTCTCAGAACATGAGACAAAACCACAAACCCAAACCCGCAATGGCACCTCCTTCCCCCAAAAAGGTCTGTGACTCTCCGGAGTGTGCTCTGACTGATGGGCCATACTATGATCCTCCGAAATGGCCTGCCCTGTCTCAGATCTGATCTTCTTGGCCAACAATGTGAAGTTGTTAGAAGCCAGGAGTGAGCCACTGTCTGCTTTCTCAGGAAGAGCCCCTCTTCCGAGCTTTCCTGGCATTTGGCCATCCTCACATCAGTAGGTATCAAGAAAGACTGACTCTGTCCTTTGTAAATCCATAAAAGTGAGACCACTGGGACTAGGACTGGGACTGGCTCTGGGTGCCTGGCTTTCTGTATACCAAGTTCAGAGAGTTCCATCACCAAGGAAGTGAGATGAGATCACTTCCTTCAGGAACTGAATGAGATCACTGCCTTGGCAACCACTTTGTCATAACAATTGCTCCCAACGGTCCCATGAGATGAGGGCTGCCCCTACTTCCTGTGACACTTTCACAAGTTAAAATGGTATATCACCCGTAGGCAAAAGGGAACAGCTCTCCACACAGGCCGGGTTTGGTCCATCTTCTCTACATTAAGAAGAGATAGGCTCATTCTGACGCAACCCTTAATCCTGACCAGGTTGTTTGCCATGGAAGATGATTTTTGTTCTCTCAGGTCTTACATAGCTGCCTACATCTTCTCCAGAGATCATTTCTGCATGGAGCTTTGAGGTTCTCAACCGATGAAAGATCAATTGCATTCCTGTATTGTAAGACCAACACTGTCCCTGCTCTTCTGTAAACATAGATGTGAATTGGAGTCATGAGAAAACCCACGAACCTATGGGATAGCCTCTGCAGGGCTTTAAAGAATTCACTTGACCCAAATGATCCCTATTCTCACTTAATGGAGGTCAGGAACCTTACAGAGGAAGGCGAGAGACTCTATCCACCACGACAGTTCTTTTGTCCATTTTGGTTTTGGATGCACACATGGGATTTTTCTTTAGACCCATCATGTGCTGTGAATCTAAGCCATAGCCTCACATAGGGCCAAGAGGCTGATTCAGACACATCCATTTCCAAAGCAATTAACCGAAGAGGCACAGGTAATGACCATTCAATTCCATTTGAAAACTATTTTCTTCAGGCTTCACAAAGTGTGGCCTGAGGCAAAGACCTTCCTGACATTCAGGGCAACAGAATAGGTAAGCAAAAGGCCCAAAGCAGGGTTTCTCCACTGAGACTTTCTTGGGCATACTGATATCTGAGTTTTCTGAGATACTCACCATTCCCATCAGCTATCCAGTACATGGCCATGTCACAGAGATGGAGGTGGTACATATCTTGGACACAAAATCATGAGCGTATTCTGGAGAGTGTCCAGAATTCAGGAAGAAAACAGGAATTTAGAAAGATGGCAGGAATTGCCCATCCATACTGCAAGCTGCAGTCCATTCATAAATCGCACAGGATGAATGCTTTGAAGCTTTCTCGTAGACAGGACACATCCATTGATGCATTCTCTTTTCTACTGTCTACAATCATGGACACAGTATGATATATAGACACAGAAACACTCACGTTGTCAAAGGACTTACTAGAAACAGTTCACTCCAAAACAAACAAACCATCCTTCCTAACTATTCTCAGAACATGAGACAAAACCACAAACTCACACTCACACCCAAAATGGTACCTCTTTCCCCAAAGTAGGTCTGTGTCTATCCGGAGTGTCCTCTGACTTGTGGGCCATACTATGTTCCCCAAAAATGGCGTGTCCTGTCTTCAATCTGGTCTCTTTAGCCAACTCTGTGAAGTTGTCAGGAGCCCGTAGTGAGAAACTACCTGCTTTCTCTGGAAAGGCCAGTCTTCATAGTTTCCAGGCATTTGGCTGTCCTCACATCAGTAGGTACCAAGAAAGAGTGACTCTGTCTTGTTAAATCCAAACAAGTGAGCCCACTGGGACATGGAGTGGGTTTGACTCTGTGTGCCTGGTTTCCTGGATCCCAAGATCACAGACTTTCATCACCAATAATGTAAGGTGAGGTCACTTCCTTCAAGAACTGAATGAAGTCACTGCCTTGGAAACCACTTTGTTTTAACAGTTGCTTCCAAGGTTCTCAAAAGATGGAGTCTGCCTCTACTTGCTGTGACTCATTCATAAGTTAGAATGGTATATCAACCATAGGCACCGGGGAACAGCTCTCCACACAGCCATGGTTTGGTCCATCTTCTCTACATTAGGAAGAGAGAGGCTAATTCAGACACATCCCTTCAACCTGACCAGGTTGTTTGCCATGGAAGATGACTTTTGCTCTCTCAAATCCTTCATACCTAACTACACCTTCTCCAGGGATTATTTCTGCAGGGACTTTTGAGGTTCTCAGCTGGTGGATGATACCCTACCTTCCTGGATTTTAAGACCAACTCTGTCCCTGCTCTTCTGTAAAGTGAGATTGAGGGAACAGTGTATGGTTAGTGTTAATAGCATGTTCGATTTGGGTTAGGAGTCATTCTTCTGGATGAATTATGGTATTGGGAACCTGTGATATTTATAACAATATAAATGTGAAATATATGTATGAGAACAGAGATCTAGGAAAGATTTGAAGCCCAGAAAGGCATTGGGCCCTTGATTGGTATACTTAGATTGAATCATGTTCTGCACCGAGGTCTCAGATAAATCGATATACAAAGGCATAGGACCCTATACCTCGGATGATTGAAAGGAGAAGAGAACATCCAGTCAAAAGGGATAGTCTGTAGGATTAGGAAGATAGTAAGTAGGTTTAGGAAGAAGAGTGAGTCTCGGAGTTGGACCAAAAGTTCTTTAGCAATTGGTTTTCAGTTAGAGGGTGAATGTAAATGTCAGCACATGTAAAGAGACAGTCACAATGATGAACTGGGAAAAATATGTAGGAAAGCAGATATCAATAGGGGCATTAGGAAATCAGGAAACGTATAAAGTGAGTGATAGGATTAGATATTTTCAAAAGGCTCGAGGTTAAATATATTATCTTAGGAAGAAACAAATATGTAGTAACCAATAGGATTGACATTTGAGAGCAGTAGGCACCCTGGACATAGATGCTTTTAGTAATCCATGGTCACTTCCCATTTAGGCTTTGGTACAATCATATGTGTGACCTTTGCATTTTGTGTACAGAATACTACTGTGGTAAAATGTATATGTAGATCAGGTGACATGAGTATTTCTTGCACCATAAAGGGGAGTAATATTCTGGAAACTTATAAATTAGTACTGGGGATACAAATAGGTGTACCTTGTGTTGATGATTATTGAGATGATGCATGAATAGACCATATTGTGAATAAAGTATGTAACTGGATCCAACATTAAATAATGGTTTGAGTTTGCATCTGAAAATATATTGGAAATCTTATATTGATATATATACCATCATTCCAACGAGTTATATATGCAATGGTATTATTAGGGTTACGGTTTATCGTGAAGAGTGAGTTTTGCTTCAAAAATGATTATGGAATCGAAAATAATGTGTTTAGAAAGAAGTCTAGTGAAAAGACCAGTAAAGAAACATGGAGGAATACATGTGTTCTGAATTAGTAAGTAATTGAAAGTGAACCAAATGCCAAAAAAATTTGTGAAGTTGTGGATGAAAAAATACATCCTATGATGTCCATAAACTGAAGAAATAGTAATGTACCAGTGTTGAGTAAAAATAAACTTCAAATTACACATCATGTCCCATAGCAATCTACTTGCATTAATGTTAAACTGGGTCAGTTACTGTAGAAATATTAGGATTTTTAAGCACCATCCACTGAACTTAGTTTTCAGTAGTAGGAAACCAAAATATATTTCAGGTGTATGAATATTACTGAGAATAATCTTGTGAAAATTTGAATTTAAATGAACATAAATGAATATGAATGAATTTAGGGAGTGTATAATAAGACACATATTTTTCATATTTTTTTTAAAATCTGGAGAATACACACACACACACACACACACGCACACACACACACACACACACACACACGCACACACACACATTAATATTTAGCAATATATATGCCAATCGATATTCATCATGAAATATAATTCATTCACAAATCCAAAAATATTCATTTTACTGAACATGGATTTATGTATAGTGTTTTTCACTAGGAAGCTCACCCATAGGTGGAATTTTCAGTTCCATCATTATTTAGGGAAAGTCATCTCTTCTCACAATTTTTATATTCCAAAGCCAGTGATCTTTCAGGAATGTACGTGTGATACCAGGTAGGATATTGTATATGCATAAAAAAATTACATGTGCTGAATAGGATACAGAGAAAGGGAGACAGGAATTTACATATGTGATAACTTTAAAAAATCATGGAGAAATATTAAAATGAAAAGTTTACTAAATTTAAAACACATACTCTTGATAAAGCAGAAGACAAATACAAATATACACCATGCTTCCTATGAAAGGACTGTACTTCTATTCAGTTAGGTTTTTTTTTCTCCATGATATTAGGATTAGTAGTCAGAGTCTAGTAGGGTATGGGTTAGTGTCAGGGATTCAGTATTTCAAATGGAAAATAGGAAAATGAATCTAATGTGTATGCAAACATGTGATACACAAAAATCTTCCCTCTCTTATCCAGAACAATGCCTTGACATAACCATCGCTAAAAGTAAGACACAATTAGAGGAGAGGAGTTAGAAAACCAGTGAATACATATGTGGAATAAAAAATGCTCAGGAGTTCACAACACTGGAGGTGGTAAAAGAGTTCACAAAAGTATGGGAGAGGGTAAACACTCCAGAAACATGGAGCTGTGCTGACCTAAAGACTTATTGAGAAACTTCCTCTGAGGTTAGGCACAAGAAATATATGTATGGCAATATGTAAATCAATGGTTCTGCAACTGATGTGATTCTGCAATCTGTATATGGAGTAAAAATGGGAGCTCATATCCCACTTGAATCAAAGTGTGAAATATCCCACTTGAATCAAAGTGTGAAATATGATATATCAAGAAGTATGTAATGTTTTGAACAACCTACAATGAAAATTAATTTAAAAAAGAAAAAGAAATATATGTAATTGTCAGGAGATTTAGCTTCGTTTATAGTGACACCAAAAATCTGGGTCTGCATCTATGTGACCTGGAGGACATGGTTCTTTATTTTGTAATGAACATGAGGCAGCAGGTCTGAATTCTCCCTTTCTAGGTAAACTGTTGCCACTGGGAGCTAAGTGTCTTCCCGTGTGGTCTGTGAAGCCATTTGGTCATCCTCCACTTTTCAGGGTGTTTCTTACTGCTGCACTGGGAATTTGGTATTTGCTTCACGAAATACAATATGTTCAACTGGGACACAATGCTGGAGGGAGTTCTGTCATGTGTGGTTGGTCAGGGTCGGAAAGAGAATGTACGAACCAGGCTTTTATCCCACATAGTTTTCCCCTTGACTATAGCAACCTGATTCTGAACATTGCCCTGAAACCTCTACATATAACAAGATGCCTTTACATATAAAGGTCTGCTGCCTGCACCATGTCAGTCGCAAGTTTTGGAAGCCAATGGAAGATCCAGGTGGTCCTACCAAAAATATTTATTTACACACCTACAGTCCACTGCTCTACACCCACTACCCAGCAGGCTCCAACTTACTGGCATTTCTGTTCTACACCATTTTCACGAAACTCAGTCAATCAAGGCACTGTTTTTTATACTCATGATCAGCAACAGGATATCTAAAGGTTATCCAGTGCCACCTGGTCATGGGGATTTCAAAAATTTCATGGTATTTATCTAGTCATTTTTCAAAGATGAAGTTGGAGGCACTGTGGGTTTCATTTAATTCAGGAACCATTAAATGGTGAGGAAGCTCATTTCAATGAAAGCTCTGGAGAACACTCACAGGCAAGCCTTCCCAAAGAGTGGCCAAAAGGACACATGAATCCAGGCCCATTGAGGTATACAATGTGAGGTCCATGTGTGTTTGGACTCTCAACTATGGCTACCAAGTCTTTAAGAATTAAATCATGTGATATCCTGGCTCAGAATCCCTGAGCTCTGTGGAAAGCCATCCTGGGCCTAGATCTCAGTTTCCAAAACCGATTCTCATGCGTGGTCTCCTAAAATCCCAACACTATTCATGGCAATACTTCTCTGAGGTCAGTTCCAGAACTCAGTCTCTAAGGGGAATCACACCAGAGTTCAAGCCCTGGTGGACCCAGTCATCTCTTCCAACTACCACACAAATTACCACAATTAAAACAAGAACCCTCCCATATGGCCCTCATCTTCTTTCATATAGACACTCATTATAATCTGGCTGGAGGTTTCCATGAGGGGCGCAGACCAAGACAGTGTCCCAAATAAGCTCCTTTGCCCCTCATTTGCCTAAAGTCAAGGTGGCCTGGACACCCATCCTGTGAACCAAAAGTGATCAAATAGGCCTGCCATTAATACCGCTCCAATTTGAGGACTACTGTCTGTGGGGTTTAGATTCTTTATGTGAATTTTAGTCATGAGAAAACCCAAGCACAATGGGCTAGCCTCTGCAGGTTTTGTAGAACTCTTTTGACCCAAAGGATCCCATTCTCACTTGATGGAGGTCAGGAACCTTACAGAGGAAGTCGAGAGACTTCATCCCAATAATTGTTCTTTTGGCGAATTTTCTTTTGGATGCACACATGGTAACTTTCTTTAAGTCCATCGGGTGCTGAGAATCTAAGCCACAGCCACACACAGGGCCAAGGGCCTGATTCAGACACATCCCTTTCCAAAGCAATTAAGGAAAGTGCCACAGGTATGCCCATTCATTTCCATTTGAAAACTGTTTTCTTCAGGCTTCACAAAGGGGTGGCCTGAGGCAAAGACCTTCCTGACATTCAGGGCAACAGAACAATAGGTAAGCAAAAGGCCCAAAGCAGGATTTCTCCTCTGAGACTTTGCTGGTCACACTGATATCTGAGTTTTCTCAGATGCTCGCCATCACCTACAGCTATCCAGTACATGGCCATGTCACAGAGCTTGGAGGTGGTACATATCTTGGACACAAAACCATGGGCCTATTCTTGAGATTGGCCGGAATTCAGGACGAAAATAGAAACTTATGAAGGTAGCAGGTGTTGCTCATCGATAAGGCAAGCTACAGTCCATTCATAAACGGGGCAATATGAATGCTGAGAAGCTTTCTACTGGACACGACACATCCATTGATGAATTCTCTTTTCTAATGTCTACAACCACGGAAACAGTGGAATACACAGACATAGAAACACTCGCCCTGTGAAAAGACTTACTAGAAACAGTCCACTTCAAATGAAACAAACCGACTGTCCTACCTATTCTCAGAAAATGAGACAAAACCACAAACCCACAACCACACCCACAAAGGCACCTCCTTCCCCTAAGTAGGTCTGTGAATATCCAGAGTGTCCTCTGACTTGTGGGCCATAATATGTTCCCCCAAAATGGCCTTTCCTGTCTCAGATCTTGTCTCCTTGGCCAACTCTGTGAACTTCTTAGGAGCCAACGGTGAGCTACTACCTGCTTTCTCATGAAAAGCCCTGCATGCGAGCTTTCCTGGCATTTGGCCTTCCTCACATCTGTAGGTACCAAAAAATACTGACCCTGTCCTTGGTAAATCCAAACAAGTGAGACCACTGGGACTGGGACTTGGATTGGCTCTGTGTGCCTGGCTTCCTGGATCCCACGTTCAGAGAGTTCCATCACCAAGAAAGTGAGGTGAGGTCACTTCCTTCCTGAACTGAATGAGGGCACTGTCTTGGCAGCCACTTTGTCCTAACTGTTGCTTCCAAGGGTCCCAAGAGATTGAGGTTGCCCCTACTTCCTGTGACATTTCCACAAGTTAGAATGGTATATCAACCAAAGGCACCCAGGAATAGATCTCCACACAGGCCTGGTTTGGTCCATGATCTCTACATTAAAAAAAATCTGATTCAGACACAACCTTTTATCCTGACCGGGTTGTTTGCCATGGAAGATGACTTTTGGTCTCTCAGGTCCTTTATTGCTTCCTACATCTTCTCCAGGGATCATTTCTGCATCGACCTTTGAGGTTCTCAGCAGGTGGAAGTTTTTCTACATTTCTGTATTGTAATATCAACTCCTTCCCTGCTCTTCTGTAAAGTTAGATTGAGGTAACAGTGTCCGGTTATGGTTAAAAACATGATCGATTTGGGTTAGAAATCATTTTGCTGGATGAATGATCGTATTGAGAACTTGCTATGTGTAGAAGAATATATAGGTGAAATATATGTATGAAAAAAGAAATCTAAGTCTGATTTGAAGCCCAGAAGGGCATTGGGCCCTTGATAGGGATATGTGGTGTTGAATTACGTTCTGCAGAGTTGTATCAGATAAATCGATATACAATGGCATAGCACCTTGTACGTTGCATGAATTAATGTAGAAGGAACATCAAGTCAAAAAGGCATAGTCGGTAGTGAAAGGTTTATAAAATTAATAAAATAGGTACTTGTCACTTCCTGTTTTTCTGTATGCTTAACAAAACACTGTTGAAATCTTGAGAAATGTTTGCTAATCTTGTTCTAGAATGTACTGTTCCCAACAGCCGAACTGCAGAATGTACTCCCTCACTCGGTGTCATGCAAACCGCCCACTCGCCCTTACCCATCACTAAACTTCCCTCTCTTCCCTCTCCAAGGAAAGTATATAAGCTCTGCTTAAGCTGTTCTCAGAGGTCTCTGCTCTATTTAATTTAGCTCTGAGCTCCAGCATGCTGGACCACAAATAAACCCTTTGCTGTTTCATGAGACAGTCTCTTGATAGTATCTTCCTCTGACACTCGCCTGACCTTTACATATTGAGGTTCCTCCGAGTTCCAGCAGTGGCGGACGAGAGACCCCAACGGGCTCCTCTCGGAGCAAGTAAGGCGCCTCTTTCCGGTTTCAGGTTTCTTGTTAGGGCTTGGCAAAATTGCTGGCGATGAAGAGCCTGGGCTCTCTCCGACGGTGGCTGAGAGACGTGTCACAGAGACAAAGGGCACCTCTCTGGAGGACCCCGCAGAGAACTCGGGAAATCAAGGAACAATAGTCTTCTCGACTCAGTGATATTTTCTTTTAGATTCGTTATTGCCATACCATTGGGTTTTGCCGGCTACTCATTCCTTGTCTCAGTGTTGGACGTTCATTGCCTGTCTTTATGGTCTTGTCTTATCTGTGTCGTGTGTCCTTGCTTTTACTGTTAGTGGAACTTTCATTATGGAACAGAGCACGTCAATGCCTCTGTCCCTGACCCTTGATCACTGGACCAAAGTCCGCTTAAGGGCTCAGAATCTTTCTTTTTTTAGTAAAACGCTGGACCTGGCAGAATCTCTGTGCCTCAGAATGGCCCATCTTTGGAGTCGTATGGCCCCTAGAAGGATATTTCTACTTCCCACTAATTTAAAAAGTCAGAGGTATTGTCTTTCAGCCAGCGCCACATAGCCATCCGGATCAACAGCCATATATCTTAACTTGGCAGGACCTCTGCAAATCTCCTCCTCCATGGGTGAAGCCTTTCCTTGCCCCTACCTCTGCTCCTACTCCTTCCCCCATGATCTCTCAAACCCTCTCAACCTCCTCCTCCTCCACCCTCTGTTCTCCCTGAGTCACAGATTTGACTCTACTGGACTCTTCTCCCCCTCCTTATCCCCTGCCCTCGTCCCCTAACACACAACACACTCTAAGTGATTCCGCTGCTGCTGACTAAGCCTCTCTACCATTGGAGGAAGCTAAGCCGGTAATAGGATCTGACAATGGACCGATGTTCATGGCCCAGGTAAGTCAGGGGTTAGCCAGGAACCTGTGGATTAATTGGAAGTTAAATTGTGCTTATAGACCACAGAGTTCAAGACAAGTAGAAAGAATGAATAGAACCATTAAAGAGACCTTAACGAAATTAAGCATAGAGACCAGCATAGGATTGGACTATGCTCCTGCCTTATGCAATGTTTCATGCAAGAAAAAATCCCTTTGTTTCTTTGAGTAACCTTACCACGTGTGAAATTCTTTATGGTGGCCCTCCTCCAGTAGGGGACATAAGCCCAACTGTAAGACCTAAAGATCCTTTCCACACCCCCTTGCTTGACAGAGTTAAAGATCTTGAAAGAACTCAGTAATACCTGTGAAAACAGCTGGCCACTGCCTACCCAACTGGGAACCAGGGGATTCCACATCCATATCAAGTAAGAGATTTCATCTATGTAAGATGATATCAGGTGTCATCCCTGGTACCCCGCTGGAAAGGACCATACCAGGTGCTATTATAACACCTACAGTGGTAAACGTAAACAGAATCACTTCCAGGATCCATGCCTCTCATCTCAAGCCTGCTCCCTGTACAGAATCTTTCTGGAAACTGAAAAAGACTGGTAACAGTTTCAAATTGTGTATTCGCAATGTGAATAAGGTTATATACTCTCCCCTTGGCTACAAGTAGTCCTAACCCTCATCAGCCCATTAAGCAGTGATGGCTGATCACAAATCCTACTGGAAAAGAAGTATGGTCTATCTCGCATACAGCCCCCTTAGGGACCTGGTGGCCATCTCTCCACGCAGACATTTGTTAGCTGGCTATAGGTATTTCCTATTGTGATATCACTGATGAAGAGGATCCCACTAAAATACCATTAAATCCCTTCTGTACCATAGATAATGGAAACAAACATTATGGATGTAGGGACACGCAAGCCAGATGCAGGTTGGCTAGTCTAGATTACTAAGTTTGCCTGGCAGACTATCAAAGCCACAAAGAGTAACGGCTGTGTGGGGGAAAAGCCGACTTTTTCTGTATGTCATGGGAATGTGTGCATACAGGGGCTGCCTGATGGAACCCCAATTCTTCATCAAATTCAGTACACAGCATTGGTCACATTACCAATTAGACAACCAAAAACTATGGCACCCAGAGGGGTCTCTAGATCCTCAAATTTTGCGTGACCTTTTTGACTTCTGCAAGTGCTCAAAAGAGTGAAAGGAAATTCCCCTATGTGGAAGCCTTTTCCCTCCTTCACTCACATCCTGAACTATGCTTCTCCAATAGATCATTATCCTCAGCCTTCTGCTCCAGACCCTCTGCTGTCACTCCCATCTCAGCAACTTGATTTCTCCCCTCCAATAACTAGATCAGAAACCCAAAGCTCCACCAGTTCTCTGACCATCGCCCCCTTGCTGAGGTAGCAGGTACATAGGTACCGCTCCACCGACTCATTCCTCTCATCTCCTGTCAGTGCCCTCACCGGGTCCCACCAGGTCCTCTTACCAGCTAACCCAATGCTCAAACGAGCTGAGGAGAGCCCTGAGACCCTTATCCAAGATGTAATATAATTGGCCTTTAAAGTTGCTTTGTCATCACTGACAACAGGTTACTAAAATTTAAAGTCCCTCACAGGATTTTGGGATCCTCACTCCCTTCTTTCACTCTGCTCTACCTGATCTACTGCTCAAGTTGCTGCTAGGAAATTCCCAATACCCTTTCGCATTATTCTTTTACATCTCTCTTTTCCCTCATTCTCAGATCCTCGGAGGTGCTCTCAGCCCCAACTTCCCCGTCTTTCCCCCTCTGTACCAGGCCCACAGAAAAGTCTTAAATGACCTTCTTCAGAAGTCTTCACCATGGCTGAGTTTTGAACTTTCAGCCAAACAGTCCCAATAAAGACTTTAATGTAGATAAACATTCTCTTTTGTATTGCCCTGTTCTACTTGGCCACTGGCTAAAAATCTCAGTACTTCTAAGCTAGACAACCCCTAACTAGTTTTTCACAAAATATGTGAACAAGTCCTCTGGCCTTAAGCTGGGGCTTCACAGAGATGGCTACATTTCTAAGATAAAGAAATTACCAACCGGGCTCCATGGTAACAGCTGGCAGGGGGAAAATAAGAAAGGGAAGAAAAAGCTCTCCTCCTCCCAGGTGTCCTTGAAAAGTTAACTTGCCCAGAACAGAAGGAAAAACAGAAACAAATACTGCTTTTTTAAACTTCTGAAGACTGTGAACTTCTGAGCCCCATCCCTTATATGTTGGGTACAAATTTCTGAAACTACCTAAACTTGAATTTCAGGGGATTAATTGATTACAATAGAAGCAATGCCCTCTGAATCCGGTTGCAACCAAATAGGACTGTTTCCCTCTCTTGAGTGCTATCTTAGGTGCCTTGCTTTGTCAGTGCCTACAACAGCATAATTCTATATACTTAAACATCGTTTATGTTTTCATGAAATGATCAAGATATGTGATAAATTGTGTAATGGTGCAGATGTTTCCCAGAGTGCTCTATCATGACGCAGGTTCATTTGAGGATCAAATAGCGGGGGCATACAACCGGTTCCACTGGGAACATATATCCCTCACTTTAGCCATCCTATTAGGAATAGGAATTGCTGCACGGGTGGGCAGAGGAACTAGTGGCATTGTCCATGGGACACAAAAGATGACCCAATTAGAAGCAGCAATAGAGCAAAAGTAAGATATTAGAAACCTCCTTCAGGGCTTTGCATGAAACTTTAACCTCTCTCTCTGAAGTTGTTTTACAGAACAATTGAGGGTTGGACCTCCTCTTCATTAGAGAAGGGGGCCTTTGTGCTGCATTGAGGGAAGAATGTTGTTTTTATGCTGACTATACTGGAGTTGTAATAAAATCTATGAGTAAATTTAAAAGACACCTTGGAAGAGCATCAACAAGTGAGAGAGGCCCAAAAAGGGTGGCTTGAGTCTTGGTTCACACAGTCCCCCTGGTTAACTACGTTTTTATCAACCCTGGCCGGTCCAATAATAATCCTCATATTATTGCTAACTATAAAACCCTGTTTGCTCAACCGTGTAATGTCTTTTCTCCAGGCTCAAATTGGAGGAGTTAAACTTATGGTAATACCCCACTAGCAGACATTGAATGTGACACCCTCCAATGATCATTTTTATGATTAAAATTAGCCAGAAGAAGAAGTGGGGAATGAAATATTAATAAAATAGGTACTTGTCACATCTTGTTTTTCTGTATGCTTAACAGAACACTGTTGAAATCTTGAGAAATGTTTGCAAAACTTGTTCCCAGAATGTTCTATCCCCAGCTGCCAAATTGCAGAATGTACTCCCTCTCCCAGTTGCATGCAAACCGCCCACTCGCCCTGACCCATCAATACAATTCCCACCCTTCTCTCTCCAGGGAAAGTATATAAGCTCTACTTCAGCTATTCTCAGGGCTATCTGCTCTATTCAGGTGAGCTCTGAACCCCAGCATTCTGGACACCCAATAAACCCTTTGATGTTGCATGAGATAGCCTGTCGGTAGTCTCCTCCTCTGAAGCTCGCACCACGTTTACTTGGATGATTGAATGTAGAAGAGAACATCCAGTCAAAAAGGGATAGTCTGTAGCATTAGGAAGATAGTCAGTAAGTTTAGGAAGAAGGGTGAGTATAAGATTTGGAACAAAAGTTTCTTAGCAATAGGATTTCGATTAGAGAGTGAATGTAAATGTCAGCATAAGTGAAGAGTCAGTCACAATGATGAAGTGGGGAAAATATGTAGGAAAGCATATATCAATAGAGACATTACAAAATCAGGCAAAGTATAAAGTGTGTGATAGGATTAGACATTTTGAACAGGGTTGAGTTTAAATATATAATCTTAGGAAGAAACAAATATGTAGTCACTAATAGGATTGACATTTGATAGCATTGGGCAAATTTCAGGTGGATGAATATTTTGAGAATAATCTTGTGAATAGTTGATTATAAATCCACATACATGAACATGAATGAATTTAGGGAGTGAATATAAGACACATATATTTCATATTTTGAAAAATCTGGAGAGTGCATATATATATATATATATATATATATATACATACATATATATATATATATATATATATATATATATATATATACATATATATACATATACATAAAACAAACACACAGACAAAAAAGTAGCAATATATATGTCAATCAAAATTTATTATAAAATATATACCATCCACAGATCTAAAAATATTCATTTTACTGAACATGGATTTATGTATAATGCTGTTCAACTAGCAAGCTCACCCATAGGTTGAATATTCAGTTCCAACAGGGTTTAGTAGGAGTGATCTCTTCTAACAATTTGTATCTGCCAAGTCAGCCACCTCACAAGAATGTACGTGTGTTACCAGATAAGAATCTATATGTGCATATAAGAATACAGAGAAAGGGAGACAGGAATTCACATATTTGTTAACCTTAAAAATACAAGGACAACTATTTCAACAAACAATTGACTAGATTTATAACTCCAACTCTGTATCATGCAAAAGGCAAGTCCATCTATACACCATGCCTACTCTGAACTGCTTGTATTTCTATTCTTTATGGGTTATTTTTCTCCATCATATTAGGATTAGTAGTCAGAGTCTGGTAGGGTATGGGTTAGATTCAGGTATTCAGTATTTTGAATTGAAAATAGGACACTGAATCCAATGTGTATGCAAATATATGCTACGGAAAAATCGTCCCACTCTCCTCCAGAACAATGCCTTGACATTACCTTCGCCCCAAGTAAGACACAATTAGAGGAGAAGAGTTAGAAAATCTGTGAATACATATCTAGAATGGAAAATGCTCCAGATTTCACATCTTTGGAGGTGGTAGAGGAGTTTTCAAAACTAAGAGACAGGGTAAACACTCCACAAACATGGAGCTCTACTGGCCAAAAGACTTTTTGAGAATCTGCCTCTGAGGTTGGGCACTTGAAATATATGTTGTTGTCAGGAGCTTTAGCTTTATTTGTAGTGAAACCATCAAAGCTGGATCTGCATGTATGTGACCTGGAGGAAATGGTTACTTATTTTCAAATAAAAATGAGGCAGCAGTGATGAATTCTCTTTTTGTAGGAAAACATTGGCCACTGAGGGCTAAGGGTCTTCCCTTGTGGACTGTGAAACCAATGGTCATCCTCCAATTTTCGTGGTGTTTCTTGCTGCTGCACTGGGAGTTTGGTATTTGCTTCATGAAATACAACGAGTTCAAATGGGACACAGTGCTGAAGGGAGTTCTGTCAGGTGTGGTTGGCAGGGTCTCCAGGAGAATGCACCAACCAGGGTTCTATCTCAAGTAGCTTGCCCCCTTGACCATAGCAACATGATACTGAACATTGCTCTGAAACCTCTCCATATAAAAATATGCCTTTACATATATGGGTGTGATGGTTGCACCATGTCAGTCACAGCCATTTGGAAGCCAATGGAAGATCCACATGGCACCACCACAGATGTTTTATCACACATTTGCATAACACAGCTCTAGGCCCACTACTTACCAGGCCCCAACTTACTGGCATCTCTGTTCTACACCATTTTCATGAAACCCAGTCAATCAAGGCCCTGTCTGGTATACTCATGATCATCAACAGGACATCAAAGGTCCTCCAGTGCCAGCTGGTCATCGGAATTTCTAAAATTTCAAGGTAATTATCTAGCATTTTTTCACAGATGCATTTGGAGGCAATGTTGGTTTCAATTCATTCAGGAACCATTAAATGGTGAGGAAGCTAATTTCAGGGAAATCTCTGGAGCACTCTCACAGGCAAGTCTACCCAAAGAGTGGCCAAAAAGTCACATGAAGCCAGGCCCATTGAGGTCTACAAAGCGAGGTCCAAGTGTGTTTTGAATCTCAATTATGCCTGCCAAGTCTTTCAGAATAAAATCATGTAATATCCTGGCTGTGATTCCCAGTGTTCTGTGGAAAGCCACTCTGGGCCTTGATCCCAGGTTCCAATGGCAACTCTCATTCCTGGCCTCCTAAAATCCCAACACAATTCATGTCAATACTTCTCTGAGGTCAGTTCCAGAACTCAGTCTCTAAGGGGAATCACAGCAGAATTCAAGCCCAGGTTTACCCAGTCATCTCTTCCAACTGCCACACAAATGACCACAATTATAACCAAAACACTCCTACATGGCCCTCATCTTCTTCCATAAAGATACTCATCATAACATCTGGATGGAGGTTTTCATGAGAGGCACATCCCAAGACAGTGTCCAAAATAAGCTCCCTTGCCCCTCATTTGCCGAATGACAGGGTGGCTTGGACACCCTTCCTGTGAACCAGGAGTGATCAAATAGGCCTGCCCTTAATACTGCTTCGCTTCTCCAATTTGAGGCTCTCTGACTGTGGGGTCTAGATTCTTTTTGTGAATTGGAGTCATGAGAAAAGCCAAGCACCTCTGCAGAGATTTGAAGAACTCATTTCACCCAAAGAATCCCTATTCTGACATGATGGATTTCAGAAACCTAACAAAGGAAGGCAATATAATTCATGCACATTGATTGAACGTTTTTCCATTTTGGTTTAGATGCACATATGGGATCTTTCTTTACATCCATCAGGTGCTGAGAATCTAAGTCACAGCCTAAAACAGGGCAAAGGGCCTGAATCAGACACATCCTTTTCCAATGAAATTAAGCAAAGAGCCAGAGGTGATGCACATTCATTTCCATTTGAAAACTGTTTTCTTCAGGCTTAACAAAGGGGTTGCATGAGACAAAGACCTTCCTGATATTCAGGGCAACAGAACAATAGGTAAGCAAAAGGCCCAAAGCAGGGTATCTCCACTGAGACTTTCCTGGTCACACTGATATCTGAGTTTTCTGAGATGCTGGCCATTCCATTCAGGTATCCAGTACATGGCCATGTCAAAGACCTTGGATTTGGTACATATCTTGGACACATAACCATGAGCCTATTCTAGAGAGTGGCCAGAATTCAGGAAGAAAACAGGGACTTAGGAAGGTATTACGTGTTGCCCGTGCATAAGGCAAGCCACACTCCATTCATAAATTGGGCAGGATGAATGCTGGGAAGCTTTATACTAGACATGACACATCCATTGCTGCATTCTCTTTTCTCATGTCTACTACCACAGGCACAGTGGGATACACAGACATGGAAACACTCACCTCTTCAAACGACTTACCGGAAACAGTTCACTCCAAAACAAACAAACCGCCATTCCTACCTATTTTCAGAACATGAGACAAACCACAAACCCACACCCACTCCCAAAAAGGCACCTCCTTCCCCATAGGTGTATGACTAACCAGAGTGTCCTCTGACTGGTGGCCATACTCTGTTCTTCCGAAATGGCCTGTCCTCTCTCAGATCTGTTTTCCTTGGCGAACTCTGTAAAGTTGTAAGGAAAAAATGGAGAGCTACTACCTGCTCTCTCAGGAAAGGTCCCTCTTCTGAGCTCTCCAGGCATTTGGTAATAATCACTTCAGTAGGTACCAAGAATGACTGACTCTATCCTTGCTAAATCCAAACAAGTGAGCCCACTGGGACTGGGACTGAAACTGCCTCTGGGTGCCTGGCTCCTTGGATACAAAGTTCAGAGAGTTCCATCACCAAGGAAATGAGGTATGTCACATTCTTTGGAACTGAATGAGGTCACTGCCTTGGCAAATGTATATCTTATGATGTACAAAAACTGAAGAAATAATAATGTACCAGTGTCGAATACAAATGAATGACAAATTACATATCATGTCCCATAGGAGTCTACTTGCATTGATGTTAGACTGGGTCAGTTACTGTAGAATAATTAGGATTTGTATGCACCATTCACTGAAGTTAGTTTTCAGTACTAGGAAACAAATATGTATTTCAGGTGGATGAATATTTCTGATTATAATCTTCTGAAAAGTGGATTATAAATCCACATACATGAACATGAATGAATTTAGAGAGTGTATATTAGACACATATATTTCATATTTTGAAAAATTTGGAGAGTATATCTATATCTATATCTACATCTATACACACACACACACACACACACACACACACACAACACTCACAGACATTAAAAAGTACCAATATGAATGCCAATCGAAATTCATCAGTAAATATATATCATCCACAAATGCAAAAATATTTATTTTACTGAACATGAGTTAATGTATAATGTTGTTCTACTAGGACGCTCTCCTATAGGTTGAATTTTCATTTCCAACAGAATTAAGGAGGAGTGAACACTTCTCACAATTTGTTTCTGCCAAGATAGCCACCTCACAAAAATGTACGTGTGATACCTGGTAGGATTCTATATATGCATATAAATATACATGTGTGAATAGCCTACAGAAAACGGAAACAAGAATTCACATATTTGTTAAGTTTAAAAACACGTGGAGAATATTTCAATTAAAATTTGACTAGATTTATAACTCCTACCTTATATAATGCATATGTCAAGTCCAACTATACAACATGTCTCCTCTGAAGTGCTTGTATTTCCATTGTGTTGGGTTAATTTTCTCCATTATATTAGGATGAATAGTCTGAGACTACTAGGTATGGGTTAGTGTCAGGGATTCAGTATTTCGAATGGAAAATTGGAAAATGAATCCAATGTGTATGTAAATATATGCTGCACAAATATCCTCCCGCTCTCATCCAGAACAATGCCTTGATTACCTTCACCCCAAGTAAGACACAATTAGAGGAGAAGAGTTACAAAATCAGTGAATACATATCTGGAATGGAAAATGCTCAGGAGTTCACAACCTTGGAGGTGGTAGAGGAGTTTCCAAAACTAAGGGACAGGGTAAACACTCCACAAACATGGAGCTCTGCTGGCCTAAAAACTTTTTGAGAAACTGCCTCTGAGCTTCCACACTTGAAATATATGTTGTTTTCAGGAGATTTGGATTCCTCTGTAGTGAGACCATCAAAGCAGGGTCTGCATCTATGTGACCTGGAGGACATGGTTTCTTATTTTCCAATGAACAAGATGAAGCAGTGCTGAATCCTCTCTTTGTAGGTAAACTGAGGCCACTGGGGACTAAGTGTCTCCCCGTGTGGACTGTGATGCCATTTGGTCCTCCTCCAATTTGTGGTGTTTTTGCTGCTGCACTGTGAGTTTGGTATTTGTTTCATGAAATACTAGGAGCTAAACTGGGACACAGTGCTGGAGGGAGTTCTGTCACGTGTGGTGGGTCAGGGTCTGCAAGAGAATGCACCAACTAGGCTCCTATCTCTCACAGCTTGCCCCATTGCCCCCTTGTCCATATCAACCTGATTCTTAATTTTCCTCTGAAAACTCTCCATATAACAAGATGCCTTTACATATAAGGGTCTGTTGGCTGCACCATGTCAGTTACAAGACATTTGGAATCCAATGGTATATCCACATGCCCCTACCACGGATGTTTTATCAAACACCTCCCCACCACTGCTCTAGACCCACTACTCAGCAGGCTCCAAATTTCTGGCATCTCTGTTCTACACCATTTTCATGAAACTCAGTAAATCAAGGCACTGTCTGGTATACTCATGATCAGCAACAGGACATCCAATGTTTCTCCAGTGCCACCTGGTCATAGGAATTTCAAAAATTTCATGGTATTTATCTAGCCATTTTTCAAGCATGAAGTTGGAGGCACTGTGGGTTTCAGTTCATTCAGCAAACATTAAATGGTGTGGAAGCTCATTTCAATGAAATCTCTGGAGAACTCTCACAGGCACGGCTTCCCAAAGAGTGGACAAAAGGTCACATTAGGCGAGGCCCATTGAGGTCTACAATGTGAGATCCATGTGTGTTTTGACTCTCAACTATGGCTGCCATTTCTTTAAGAATAAAATCATGTGATATCCTTGCTGAGATTCCCAGGCCTCTGTCGAAATCCACCCGGGGCCTAGGTCTCAGTTTCCAAGAGCGAATTTCATGCGTGGCCTCTTAAAATCCCAACAAAATTCATGGCAATTCTTCTCTAAGTTCAGTTCCAAAACCCAGTCTCTAAGGGGAATCACACCAGAGTTCAAGCCCACGTGGACCCAGTCATTTTTTCCAATGCCACACAAATGACCAAAATTAAAACCAAAACACTCCCACATGGCCCTCATCTTATTCCATATAGTCAGTCATCTTAAACTCTGGCTGGAGGTTTCCATGAGGGGCGCAGCCCAAGACAGTGTCCAAAATCTGCTCGTTTGCCCCTCATTTGCCTAAAGTCAGGGTAGCCTGGACACCGTTTCTGTGAACCAGGAGTGAACAAATAAGCCTGCCGTTAATACTTCTGTGTTTCTCCAATTTGAGGCCTACTGATTTTAGGTATCGATTCTTTAGGTGATTTAGAGTCATGAGAAAACACAAGCACCTCTGCAGGGCTTTGAAGAACTCATTTGACCCAAAGAATCCCTATTCTCATTTGATGGAGTGCAGGAACCTAACAGAGGAAGGCAAGAGACTTCATCCACAATGAATGATATTTTTTGACATTTTGTTTTTGGAAGCTCACATGGGATCATTCTTAAGATCCATCAGGTGCTGAGAATCTAAGTCACAGCCACACACAGGTCCAAGAGGCTGATAAAGACACATCTCTTTCCAAAGCAATTAAGCAAAGAGCCACAGGTGAGGCCCATTCATTTCCATTTGAAAACTGTTTTCTTCAGGCTTCACAAAGGGGTGGCCTGAGGCAAAGACCTTCCTGACATTCAGTGCAACACAACAATAAGTAAGCAAAAGGCCCAAAGCAGGGTTTCTGCACTGAGACTTTCCTGGTCACACTGATATCTGAGTTTTCTGAGATGCTCGCCATTCTCTTCAGCTATCCAGTACATGGCCATGTCACAGAGCTTGGAGGTGGTACATATTTTGGACACAAATCCATGAGCCTATTCTGGAGAGTGGCCAGAATTCAGGAAGAAAACAACAACTTAGAAAGATAGCAGGTGTTGCACATTGATAAGACAAGCTGCAGTCCATTCATATATTGGGCAGGATGAATTATGGGAAGATTTATACTAGACAGGACACATTCATTAGTGCATTCTCTTTTCTAAAGTCTACAACAACGGACATAGTGGGATACACAGAAACACTCGCCGTGTCAAATGACTTACTAGAAACTGTCCACTCCAAACCAAACAAACCACCTTTCCTATCTATTCTCAGAACATGAGACAAAACAACAAACCCACACCCACTCCCACAAAGGCACCTCCTTCCCCCAAGTAGGTCTGTGACTATCCGAAGTGTCCTCTGACTGGTGGGCCATACTATGTTCCCCCGAATTGGCCTGTCTTCTCTCAGATCTTGTTTCCTTGACCAACTCTGTGAAGATGTCAGGAAAAAGTGGTTAGCCACTACCTGTTTTCTCAGGAAAGGTCCATCTTCAGAGCTCTCCTGGCATTTGGCCATCCTCACATCATTAGGTACCAAGAAAACTGACTCTGTCCTTGGTAAATCCAAACAAGTGAGCCCACTGGGACTGGGACTGGGACTGCCTCTGGGTGCCTGTCTTCTTGGATAACAAGTTCAGAGAGTTCCATCACCAAGGAAATGAGGTATGTCACATTCTTTGGAACTGAATGAGGTCACTGCCTTGGCAACCACTTTGTCATAACAGTTGCTTCCAAGGGTAACATAAGATGGAGGTTGCCCCTACTTCCTGTGACACTTTCATAAGGTAGAATGTATATCAACCATTGGCACCCGGGAACAGCTCTCCACTCAGGCCTGGTTTGGTCCATCTTCTCTACAATAAGAAGAGAGAGATTCAGATTCAGACACATCCCTTCATCCTGACCAGGTTGTGTGCCATGGAAGATGACTCTTGCTCTCTCAGGTGCTTCATACCTGCCTACAACTTCTCCAGGTATCATTTGTGCATGGACATTTGAGGTTCTCATCAGGTGGAAGGTCCCCAACTTTCCTGTATTGTAAGAACCACTCTGTCCCTGCTCTTCTGTAAAATGATTGAGGGAACAGTGTATACTTGGGGTTAAAAACAGGTTTGATTTGGGTTACGAGTGATTCTGTGTGATGAATAATGGTATTGGGAACCTGCAATATTTACAAGAATATAGATGTGAAAAAAAAGTAGGAAAACAGAAATCTAGGTATGATTTGAAGCCCAGAAGGGTTTTGCCCTTGATTGGGATACTTAGCTTTGAATTATGTTCTGCAAACATGCCTCAGATAATTCGATATACAATGGCATAGGACCTTGTACATTGGATGATTGAATTTAGAAGAGAACATCCAGTCAAAAAGGGATATTCAGTAGGATTAGGAAGATAGTCGGTAGGTTTAGGAAGAAGAGTGAGTATAGGATTTGGACCAAAAGTTCTTTAGCAATAGACTTTCGGTTGTAGAGTGAATGTAAATGTCAGCACATATGAAGAGTCAGTCACTATGTTGAACTGGGGAAAATATGTAGAAAAGCAGATATCAATAGAAACATTACAAAATCAGGCAAAGTATAAAGTGAGTGATAGAATTAGACATTTTCAACAGGGTTGAGTTTGAATATATAAATTAGGAAAATAACAAATATGTAGTCACCAATAGGATTGACAATTGACAGCATTAGGCAACCTGGACATGGATGTTTTTAGAAATCCATGTTCACTTTCCATTTAGGCTTTGGTACAATCATAAGTGTGACCTTTTCATTTTTTGTCCAGAATATTACTGTGATAATGAGGTGACAAGAGTATTTCTTTCACCATTTCTGGGAGCAATATATTGAAGATGTAAAATGAGAATCGGGGGTACAAAGAGGTGTACCCTGTTTCTAGGAACATAGAGAAAAAGCATGAATAGACCATACTGTGAATAAATAATATAACTTTTTTGAACTTTAAATAATGAATTAACTGATATCTGAAAAATTAAAGGAAATCATATATTGATATACAATCATTCATTCCAACCAGGTATATATCTAATGGAAATATTAGTGTTTTGGTTTATTATGAAGAGTGTGTGAGTTTTGCTTCAAAATGATTATGGAAATTCAAAATAATGTGTTTGGAAAGAAGTCTCATGAAAAGACCAGTCAAGAAACCCTGACAATTCATGTGTTCTGAAGCAAGATGATTAAAGTTGAAACAAATGCTTATTAATTTGTGAACTTGTGGATGAAATGTATATCCTGTGATGTGCAAAAACTGAAGAAACAATAATGTACCAGTGTCGAATACAAATGAATGACAAATTACATATCATGTCCCATAGGAGTCTACTTGCATTGATGTTAGACTGGGTCAGTTACTGTAGAATAATTAGGATTTGTATGCACCATTCACTGAAGTTAGTTTTCAGTACTAGGAAACAAATATGTATTTCAGGTGGATGAATATTTCTGATTATAATCTTGTGAAAAGTTGATTATAAATCCACATACATGAACATGAATGAATTTAGAGTGTGTATATTAGACACATATATTTCATATTTTGAAAAATTTGGAGAGTATATCTATATCTATATCTATATCTATATATATATATACACACACACACACACACACACACACACAATACTCACAGACATTAAAAAGTACCAATATAAATGCCAATCGAAATTCATCAGTAAATATGTATCATCCACAAATGCAAAAATATTTATTTTACTGAACATGAGTTAATGTATAATGCTGTTCTACTAGGACTCTCTCCTATAGGTTGAATTTTCATTTCCAACAGCATTTAGGAGGAGTGAACTCTTCTCACAATTTGTATCTGCCAAGACAGCCATCTCACAAAAATGTACGTGTGATACCTGGTAGGATTCTATATATGCATATAAATATACATGTGTGAATAGGCTACAGAAAAGGGAAACAAGAATTCACATATTTGTTAAGTTTAAAAACACATGGAGAATATTTCAATTAAAATTTGACTAGATTTATAACTCCTACCTTATATAATGCAAATGTCAAGTCCAACTATACAACATGTCTCTGTAGAACCTTTGGATGTCCTGTTGTTTATCATGAGTATACTAGACAGTGCCTTGATTGACTGTGTTTCATGAAAATGATCTTGAACAGACATGCCAGTAAGTTGGTGCCTGCTGAGTAGTGTGCCTAGAGCAGTGGTGTGTATGTATGTCATAATACATCTCTGATGTGGCCATATGGATTTGCCATTGGCTTCCAAATGGCTTGTGACAGACATGGTGAGGCCAGCAGACACTAATATGTAAGGGCGTCTTGTTATATTGAGAGGTTTCATGGCAATGTTAAGAATCAGGTTGCAATAGACAAGGGAAAAAGCTATGTGGGATAGAAGCCTGGTTGGTGCATTCTCCTGCAGACCCTGACCCACCACATGTGGCAGAACTCCATCCAGCACTGTGTCCCTTTTGAACTCCTTGTATTTCGTGAAGCAAATACCAAACTCCCAATGCAGGAGAAAGAAAAACCATGAAAAAGTGGAGGATGACCAAATGGCTTCACAGCCCAGATGGTGAGAGACTTAGCACGCACTGGTCACATTTTACTTAAAAGAGAGAATTCACGACTGCTGCCTCATGTTCATTAGAAAATAAAAACCATGTCCTCCAGGTCACATAGAATCAGACCCAGCTTTGATGGTCTCACGACAAAGGAAGCTAAAGCTCCTGAAAACAACATATATTTCAAGTGCCCAACCTCAGAGGCAGTTTATCAAGAAGTCCTTTAGGCCAGCAGAGCTCCATGTTTGTGGAGTTTTTAACCTGTCCCTTACTTATGGAAACTTCTCTACCACATCCAAGGTTGTGAACTCATGAGCATTTTCCATTCCAGTTATATATTCACAGATTTTATAACTCTTCTCCACTAATTGTGTCTTACTTGGGGTGAAGGTAATGTCAAGGCATTGTTCTGGATGAGAGAGGGAAAATATTTTGTGTAGCACATATTTGATAGACATTGGATTCTTTTTCCTATTTTCCATTCAAAATACTGAATCCCTGACACTAACACATACCCTACTAGACTCTGACTACTAATCCTAATATGATGGAGAAAAATAACCCAAATAGAACAGAAATACAAGCAGGTCAGAGGAGGCATGGTGTATTTTTGAACTTTTCTTTTGCATAATAAATGGTAGGTGTTATAAATCTAGTGAATTTTTGTTTGGAATAGTTTTTCATGTGTTTTTAAAATTAACAAATATGTGAATCCCTGCCTCCCTTTCTCTGTAGCCTATACAGCACATGTATTTTTATATGTACATATAGAATCCTACCTGGTATCACACGTACATTTTTGTGAGGTTTCTGACTCGGCAGATATAAATTGTGTGAAGAGACTACCCCTCTTAAACGCTGTTGGAACTAAAAATTCAAACTATGGGTGAGCTTCCTAGTACAACAACATTATACATAATTCCATGTTCAGTAAAGTATATATTTTTGCATCAGTAGATGTTATATATTTCATTATAAATTTCATTTGGCATATATTGCTACTTTTTTATGTTTCTCTGTGTGTTTTTTTGGTGTATATATATATATATATATATATATATATATATATATATATATATACTCTCCTGATTTATCAAAACATGAAATATATGTGTCTTATATACACTCTCTACATTCATACATTCATTCATGTTCATGCATGAGGAAATATAATCAACTTTTCTCAAGATTATTATTGGAAATATTCATCCATCTGAAATACATATTTGTTTCCTTGTACTGACAACTCACTTCTGTGAATGGTGCATACAAATCCTAATAATTCTACAGTATCTGACCCAGTTTAACATCAATGCAAGTAGATGCCTATGGGACATGATGTGTATTTTGACATTCATTTATATTCAACACTGCTACATTAATATTTCTGCAGTTTTTGCACATCATAGGATATATATTTCATCCACAAGTTCACAACTTTATAGGTATTTTTTCACTTTTAATCATTTCCTGCTTCAGAACACATGTATTCCTCCCGGTTTCTTGACTGGTCTTTTCATGAGACTTCTCTGCAAACACATTTTTTTTTTTAATTTCATAATCAGTTTTGAAGCAAAACTCACACACTTTTCATGATAAACCATAAATCTAATATCACCATTAGAAGCATAACTGTTTGGAATGGATGATTGTATATCAATATTAGGTTTCCTGTATATTTTCAGAAATCAATTCAATCCATTATTTAAAGTTCGAACCAGTTATATTATTTATTCACAGTATGGTCTATTCATGCATTATCTCTATATTCATAGGCACAAGGTACACCTATTTGTACCCCCAATTAATTTATACGTCTTCAAAATATTGCTTTCCTACATATTTTACCCAGTTCATCATTGTGACTGACTCTTCACATGTGCTGACATTTACATTCACTCTCTACCTGAAACCCTATTGCTAAAGAACTTTTGGTCCAAATCCCATACTCACTCTTTTATCTAAACCTACCGACTATTTTCCTAATCCTACCGAATATCCCTTTTTGACTGGATGTTCTCTTCCACATTCAATCATCCAAATTAGAAGGTCCTATGCCATAGTATATTGATTTAACTGAGACAACTGTGCAGGACATAAATCAATGCTAAGTATCCCAATCAAGGGCCCAATGCCCTTCTGGGCTTCAAAACTTACCTAGATTTCTGTTTTCATACTTATATTTCACCTATATATTCTTATAAATATCGCAGGTTCCTAATACAAATATTCATTCCAGAGAATGATTCCTAACCCAAATTGAACATGTTATTAACCCTAACCATACACTTTTCCCTCAATCTAATTTTACAGAAGAGCAGGGACAGAGTTGGTCTTACAATTCAGGAATATAGGCAATCTTCCAGCTGCTGAAAACCTAAAAGGTCCATGCTGAAATGATCCTTGGAGAAGATGTAGGCAAATATGAAGGACATGAGAGAGCAAAAGTCATCTTCCATGGCTAACAACCTGGTCAGGTTGATGGGATGTGTCTGAATTAGCCTCTCTCTTCCTAATGTAGAGAAGATGGACCAAACCATGCCTGTGTGGAGAGCTGTTCCCCGGTGCCTATGGTTGATATACCATTCTAACATATGAATGAGTCACAGCAAGTAGAGGCAGCCTCCATCTTTTGGGAACCATGTAAGCAACTGTTAAAACAAAGTGGTTTCCAAGGCAGTGACTTCATTCAGATCTTGAAGAAAGTGACATCACCTTACAGTTTTGGTAATTAAAGTCTGTGATCTTGGGATCCAGGAAACCAGGCACACAGAGTCAAACCCACTCCATGTCCCAGTGGGCTAACTTGTTTGGATTTAACAAGACAGAGTCACTATTTCTTTGTACCTACTTATGTGAGGACAGCCAAATGCCTGGAAACTATGAAGACTGGCCTTTCCAGAGAAAGCAGGTAGTTTCTCACCATGGGCTCCTGACAACTTCACAGAGTTGGCCAAAGAGACCAGATTGGAGACAGGACAGCCATTTTGGAGGAACATAGTATGGCCCACAAGTCAGAGGACACTCCGGATAGTCACAGACCTTCTTAGGGAAAGGAGGTGACTTTTTGGGTGTGAGTGTGAGTTTGTGGTTTTGTCTCATGTTCTGAGAATAGTTAGGAAAGCTGGTTTGTTTGTTTTGGAGTGGACTGTGTCTAGTAAGTCCTTTGACAAGGTGAGTGTTTCTGTGTCTATATATCATACTGTGTCCGTGATTGTAGACATTAGAAAAGAGAATGCATCAATGGATGTGTCCTGTCTACGAGAAAGCTTCAAAGCATTCATCCTGTGCAATTTATGAATGGACTGCAGGTTGACGTATGGATGGGCAACTCCTGCCATCTTTATAAATTCCTGTTTTCTTCCTGAATTCTGGACACTCTCCAGAATACGCTCATGATTTTGTGTCCAAGATATGTACCACCTCCATCTCTGTGACATGGCCATGTACTGGATAGCTGATGGGAATGGCGAGTATCTCAGAAAACTCAGATATCAGTATGCCCAAGAAAGTCTCAGTGGAGAAACCCTGCTTTGGGCCTTTTGCTTACCTATTCTGTTGCCCTGAATGTCAGGAAGGTCTTTGCCTCAGGCCACACTTTGTGAAGCCTGCAGAAAATAGTTTTCAAATGGAAAAGAATGGTCATTTCCTGTGCCTCTTTGCTTAATTGCTTTGGAAATGGATGTTTCTGAATCAGCCTCTCAGCCCTATGTGAGGCTGTGGCTTAGATTCACAGCACATGATGGGTCTAAAGAAAAATCCCATGTGTGCATCCCAAACCAAAATGGACAAAAGAGCTGTCAGAGTAGTTCTTACAATACAGGAAAGTTGGGGACCTTCCACCTGATGAGAACCTCAAATGTCCATGCACAAATGATACCTGGAGAAGTTGTAGGCAGGTATGAAGCACCTGAGAGAGCAAAAGTCATCTTCCATGGCAAACAACCTGGTCAGGATGAAGGGATGTGTCTGAATCTGAATCTCTCTCTTCTTATTGTAGAGAAGATGGACCAAACCAGGCCTGAGTGGAGAGCTGTTCCCGGGTGCCAATGGTTGATATACATTCTACCTTATGAAAGTGTCACAGGAAGTAGGGGCAACCTCCATCTTATGTTACCCTTGGAAGCAACTGTTAGGACAAAGTGGTTGCCAAGGCAGTGACCTCATTCAGTTCCAAAGAATGTGACATACCTCATTTCCTTGGTGATGGAACTCTCTGAACTTGTTATCCAAGAAGCCAGGCACCCAGAGGCAGTCCCAGTCCCAGTCCCAGTGGGCTCACTTGTTTGGATTTACCAAGGACAGAGTCAGTTTTCTTGGTACCTAATGATGTGAGGATGGCCAAATGCCAGGAGAGCTCTGAAGATGGACCTTTCCTGAGAAAACAGGTAGTGGCTAACCACTTTTCCCTGACATCTTCACAGAGTTGGTCAAGGAAAGAAGGTCTGAGAGAAGACAGGCCATTTCGATTGAACATAGTATGGCCCACCAGTCAGAGGACACTCCGGATAGTCACAGACCTACTTGGGGGAAGGAGGTGCCTTTGTGGGAGTGGGTGTGGGTTTGTTGTTTTGTCTCATGTTCTGAGAATAGATAGGAAAGGCGGTTTGTTTGGTTTGGAGTGGAGAGTTTCTAGTAAGTCATTTGACACGGCGAGTGTTTCTGTTTCTGTGTATCCCACTGTGTCTGTTGTTGTAGACATTAGAAAAGAGAATGCATTAATGGATGTGTCATGTATAGTAAAAATCTTCCCATAATTCATCCTGCCCAATATATGAATGGACTGCAGCTTGTCTTATCGATGTGCAACACCTGCTATCTTTCTAAGTTGTTGTTTTCTTCCTGAATTCTGGCCACTCTCCAGAATAGGCTCATGGATTTGTGTCCAAAATATGTACCACCGCCAAGCTTTGTGACATGGCCATGTACTGGATAGCTGAAGAGAATGGCGAGCATCTCAGAAAACTCAGATATCAGTGTGACCAGAAAAATCTCAGTGCAGAAACCCTGCTTTGGGCCTTTTGCTTACTTATTGTTGTGTTGCACTGAATGTCAGGAAGGTCTTTGCCTCAGGCCACCCCTTTGTGAAGCCTGAAGAAAACAGTTTTCAAATGGAAATGAATGGGCCTCACCTGTGGCTCTTTGCTTAATTGCTTTGGAAAGAGATGTGTCTTTATCAGCCTTTGGACCTGTGTGTGGCTGTGACTTAGATTCTCAGCACCTGGTGGATCTTAAGAATGATCCCATGTGAGCTTCCAAAACCAAAATGTCAAAAAATATCATTCATTGTGGATGAAGTCTCTTGCCTTCCTCTGTTAGGTTCCTGCACTCCATCAAATGACAATAGGGATTCTTTGGGTCAAATGAGTTCTTCAAAGCCCTGCAGAGGTGCTTGTGTTTTCGCATGACTCTAAATCACCTAAAGAATTGATACCTAAAATCAGTAGGCCTGAAATTGGAGAAACAAAGAAGTATTAAAGGCAGGCTTATTTGTTAACTCCTGGTTCACAGAAACGGTGTCCAGGCTACCCTGACTTTAGGCAAATGAGGGGCAAAGGAGCTGATTTTGGACACTGTCTTGGGCTGCGCCCCTCATGGAAACCTCCAGCCAGAGGTTAAGATGATTGACTATATGGAATAAGATTAGGGCCATGTGGGAGTGTTTTGGTTTTGATTTTGGTCATTTGTGTGGCATTAGAAAAAATGACTGGGTACACGTAGGGTTGAACTCTGGTGTGATTCCCCTTAGAGACTGGTTTTGGAAATGAACTCAGAGAAGCATTGCCATGAATTTTGTTGGGATTTTAAGAGGCCACGCATGAAAGTCGCTCTTGGAAACTGAGACCTAGACCCCGGGTGGATTTCAACAGAGGACTGGAAATCTCAGCAAGGATATCACATGATTTTATTCTTAAAGAAATGGCAGCCATAGTTGAGAGTCAAAAGACACATGGACCTCACATTGTAGACCTCAATGGGCCTGGCCTAATGTGACCGTTTGTCCACTCTTTGGGAAGCCGTGCCTGTGAGAGTTCTCCAGAGATTTCATTGAAATGAGCTTCCTCACCATTTAATGTTTGCTGAATGAACTGAAATCCACAGTGCCTCCAACTTCATGCTTGAAAAATGGCTAGATAAATACCATGAAATTTTTGAAATTCCTATGACCAGGTGGCACTGGGGAAACATTGGATGTCCTGTTGCTGATCATGATTATACCAGACAGTGCCTTGACTTACTGAGTTTCATGAAAATGGTGTAGAACAGAGATGCCAGTAAGTTGGAGCCTGCTGAGTAGTGGGTCTAGAGCAGTGGTGGGGAGGTGTTTGATAAAACATCCGTGGTAGGGCCATGTGGATATACCATTGGATTCCAAATGGCTTGTAACTGACATGGTGCAGCCAGTAGACCCTTATATGTAAAGGCATATTGTTATATGGAGAGTTTTCAGAGGAAAATTAAGAATCAGGTTGATATGGACAAGGGGGCACTGGGGCAAGCTGTGAGAGATAGGAGCCTAGTTGGTGCATTCTCTTGCAGACCCTGACCCACCACACGTGACAGAACTCCCTCCAGCACTGTGTCCCAGTTTAGCTCCTAGTATTTCGTGAAACAAATACCAAACTCACAGTGCAGCAGCAAAAACACCACAAAAAGTGGAAGAGGACCAAATGGCTTCACAGTCCACTCGGGGAGACACATAGTCCCCAGTGGCCTCAGTTTACCTACAAAGAGAGGATTCAGCACTGCTTCATCTAGTTCATTGGAAATAAGAAACCATGTCCTCCAGGTCACATAGATGCAGACCCAGCATTGATGGTCTCACTACAAAGGAAGCCAAATCTCCTGAAAACAACATATATTTCAAGTGCAAAACTCAGTGGCAGTTTCTCAAAAAGTTTTTAGGCCAGCAGAGCTCCATGTTTGTGGAGTGTTTACCCTGTCCCTTAGTTTTGGAAACTGCTCTACCACCTCCAAGGTTGTGAACTCCTGAGCATTTTCCATTCCAGATATGTATTCACTGATTTTGTAACTCTTCTCCTCTAATTGTGTCTTACTTGGGGTGAAGGTAATGTCAAGGCATTGTTCTGGATGAGAGCAGGAGGATATTTGTGCAGCATATATTTACGTACACATTGGATTCATTTTCCAATTTTCCATTCGAAATACTGAATCCCTGACACTAACCCATACCTAGTAGACTCAGACTATTCATCCTAATATAATGGAGAAAATTAACCCAACACATTAGAAATACAAGCACTTCAGAGGAGACATGTTGTATTGTTGGACTTGACATTTGCATTATATAAGGTAGGAGTTATAAATCTAGTCAAATTTTAATTGAAATATTCTCCATGTGTTTTTAAACTTAACAAATATGTGAATTCTTGTTTCCCTTTTCTGTAGCCTATTCACACATGTATATTTATATGCATATATAGAATCCTACCAGGTATCACACGTACATTTTTGTTAGGTAGCTGCCTGGCAGGTACAAATTGTGAGAAGAGTTCACTCCTCCTAAATGCTGTTGGAAATGAAAATTCAACCTATAGGAGAGCGTCCTAGTAGAACAACATTATACATTAACTCATGTTCAGTAAAATAAATATTTTTGCATATGTGGATGATATATATTTACTGATGAATTCGATTGGCATTTATATTGGTACCTTTTAATGTCTGTGAGTGTTGTGTGTGTGTGTGTGTGTGTGTGTGTGTATATATATATATATATAGATATAGATATAGATATAGATATAGATATAGATATACTCTCCAAATTTTTCAAAATATGAAATATATGTGTCTAATATACACTCTCTAAATTCATTCATGTTCATGTATGTGGATTTATAATCAACTTTTCACAAGATTATAATCAGAAATATTCATCCACCTGAAATACATATTTGTTTCCTAGTACTGAAAACTAACTTCAGTGAATGGTGCATACAAATCCTAGTTATTCTACAGTAACTGACCCAGTCTAACATCAATGCAAGTAGACTCCTATGGGACATGATATGTAATTTGTCATTCATTTGTATTCGACACTGGTACATTATTATTTCTTCAGTTTTTGAACATCATAAGATATACTTTTGCCAAGGCAGTGACCTCATTCAGTTCCAAATAATGTAACATACCTCATTTCCTTGGTGATGGAACTCTCTGAACTTTGTATCCAAGGAGCCAGGCACCCAGAGGCAGTCCCAGTGGGCTCACTTGTTTGGATTTACCAAAGATAGAGTCAGTCATTCTTAGTACCTACTGAAGTGAGGATTACCAAATGCCTGGAGAGCTCTGAATAGGGAGCTTTCCTGAGAAAGCAGGTAGTGGCTCTCCACTTTTTCCTTACAACTTTACAGAGTTGGCCAAGGAAAACAGATCTGAGAGAGGACAGGCCATTTCGGAAGAACAGAGTATGGCCACCAGTCAGAGGACACTCTGGTTAGTCATACACCTATGGGGAAGGAGGTGCCTTTTTGGGAGTGGGTGTGGGTTTGTGGTTTGTCTCATGTTCTGAAAATAGGTAGGAATGGCGGTTTGTTTGTTTTGGAGTGAACTGTTTCCGGTAAGTCGTTTGAAGAGGTGAGTGTTTCCATGTCTGTGTATCCCACTGTGCCTGTGGTAGTAGACATGAGAAAAGAGAATGCAGCAATGGATGTGTCATGTCTAGTGTAAAGCTTCCCAGCATTCATCCTGCCCAATTTATGAATGGAGTGTGGCTTGCCTTATGCACGGGCAACACCTAATACCTTCCTAAGTCCCTGTTTTCTTCCTGAATTCTGGCCACTCTCTAGAATAGGCTCATGGTTATGTGTCCAAGATATGTACCAAATCCAAGGTCTTTGACATGGCCATGTACTGGATACCTGAATGGAATGGCCAGCATCTCAGAAAACTCAGATATCAGTGTGACCAGGAAAGTCTCAGTGGAGATACCCTGCTTTGGGCCTTTTGCTTACCTATTGTTCTGTTGCCCTGAATATCAGGAAGGTCTTTGTCTCATGCAACCCCTTTGTTAAGCCTGAAGAAAACAGTTTTCAAATGGAAATGAATGTGCATCACCTCTGGCTCTTTGCTTAATTTCATTGGAAAAGGATGTGTCTGATTCAGGCCCTTTGCCCTGTTTTAGGCTGTGACTTAGATTCTCAGCACCTGATGGATGTAAAGAAAGATCCCATATGTGCATCTAAACCAAAATGGAAAAACGTTCAATCAATGTGCATGAATTATATTGCCTTCCTTTGTTAGGTTTCTGAAATCCATCATGTCAGAATAGGGATTCTTTGGGTGAAATGAGTTCTTCAAATCTCTGCAGAGGTGCTTGGCTTTTCTCATGACTCCAATTCACAAAAAGAATCTAGACCCCACAGTCAGAGAGCCTCAAATTGGAGAAGCGAAGCAGTATTAAGGGCAGGCCTATTTGATCACTCCTGGTTCACAGGAAGGTTGTCCAAGCCACCCTGTCATTCGGCAAATGAGGGGCAAGGGAGCTTATTTTGGACACTGTCTTGGGATGTGCCTCTCATGAAAACCTCCATCCAGATGTTATGATGAGTATCTTTATGGAAGAAGATGAGGGCCATGTAGGAGTGTTTTGGTTATAATTGTGGTCATTTGTGTGGCAGTTGGAAGAGATGACTGGGTAAACCTGGGCTTGAATTCTGCTGTGATTCCCCTTAGAGACTGAGTTCTGGAACTGACCTCAGAGAAGTATTGACATGAATTGTGTTGGGATTTTAGGAGGCCAGGAATGAGAGTTGCCATTGGAACCTGGGATCAAGGCCCAGAGTGGCTTTCCACAGAACACTGGGAATCACAGCCAGGATATTACATGATTTTATTCTGAAAGACTTGACAGGCATAATTGAGATTCAAAACACACTTGGACCTCGCTTTGTAGACCTCAATGGGCCTGGCTTCATGTGACTTTTTGGCCACTCTTTGGGTAGACTTGCCTGTGAGAGTGCTCCAGAGATTTCCCTGAAATTAGCTTCCTCACCATTTAATGGTTCCTGAATGAATTGAAACCAACATTGCCTCCAAATGCATCTGTGAAAAAATGCTAGATAATTACCTTGAAATTTTAGAAATTCCGATGACCAGCTGGCACTGGAGGACCTTTGATGTCCTGTTGATGATCATGAGTATACCAGACAGGGCCTTGATTGACTGGGTTTCATGAAAATGGTGTAGAACAGAGATGCCAGTAAGTTGGGGCCTGGTAAGTAGTGGGCCTAGAGCTGTGTTATGCAAATGTGTGATAAAACATCTGTGGTGGTGCCATGTGGATCTTCCATTGGCTTCCAAATGGCTGTGACTGACATGGTGCAACCATCACACCCATATATGTAAAGGCATATTTTTATATGGAGAGATTTCAGAGCAATGTTCAGTATCATGTTGCTATGGTCAAGGGGGCAAGCTACTTGAGATAGAACCCTGGTTGGTGCATTCTCCTGGAGACCCTGCCAACCACACCTGACAGAACTCCCTTCAGCACTGTGTCCCATTTGAACTCGTTGTATTTCATGAAGCAAATACCAAACTCCCAGTGCAGCAGCAAGAAACACCACGAAAATTGGAGGATGACCATTGGTTTCACAGTCCACAAGGGAAGACCCTTAGCCCTCAGTGGCCAATGTTTTCCTACAAAAAGAGAATTCATCACTGCTGCCTCATTTTTATTTGAAAATAAGTAACCATTTTCTCCAGGTCACATACATGCAGATCCAGCTTTGATGGTTTCACTACAAATAAAGCTAAAGCTCCTGACAACAACATATATTTCAAGTGCCCAACCTCAGAGGCAGATTCTCAAAAAGTCTTTTGGCCAGCAGAGCTCCATGTTTGTGGAGTGTTTACCCTGTCTCTTAGTTTTGAAAACTCCTCTACCACCTCCAAAGATGTGAAATATGGAGCATTTTCCATTCTAGATATGTATTCACAGATTTTCTAACTCTTCTCCTCTAATTGTGTCTTACTTGGGGCGAAGGTAATGTCAAGGCATTGTTCTGGAGGAGAGTGGGACGATTTTTCCGTAGCATATATTTGCATACACATTGGATTCAGTGTCCTATTTTCAATTCAAAATACTGAATACCTGACTCTAACCCATACCCTACCAGACTCTGACTACTATTCCTAATATGATGGAGAAAAATAACCCATAAAGAATAGAAATACAAGCAGTTCAGAGTAGGCATGGTGTATAGATGGACTTGCCTTTTGCATGATACAGAGTTGGAGTTATAAATCTAGTCAATTGTTTGTTGAAATAGTTGTCCTTGTATTTTTAAGGTTAACAAATATGTGAATTCCTGTCTCCCTTTCTCTGTATTCTTATATGCACATATAGATTCTTATCTGGTAACACACGTACATTCTTGTGAGGTGGCTGACTTGGCAGATACAAATTGTTAGAAGAGATCACTCCTACTAAACCCTGTTGGAACTGAATATTCAACCTATGGGTGAGCTTGCTAGTTGAACAGCATTATACATAAATCCATGTTCAGTAAAATGAATATTTTTAGATCTGTGGATGGTATATATTTTATAATAAATTTTGATTGACATATATATTGCTACTTTTTTGTCTGTGTGTTTGTTTTATGTATATGTATATATATGTATATATATATATATATATATATATATATGTATGTATATATATATATATATATATATATATGCACTCTCCAGATTTTTCAAAATATGAAATATATGTGTCTTATATTCACTCCCTAAATTCATTCATGTTCATGTATGTGGATTTATAATCAACTATTCACAAGATTATTCTCAAAATATTCATCCACCTGAAATTTGCCCAATGCTATCAAATGTCAATCCTATTAGTGACTACATATTTGTTTCTTCCTAAGATTATATATTTAAACTCAACCCTGTTCAAAATGTCTAATCCTATCACACACTTTATACTTTGCCTGATTTTGTAATGTCTCTATTGATATATGCTTTCCTACATATTTTCCCCACTTCATCATTGTGACTGACTCTTCACTTATGCTGACATTTACATTCACTCTCTAATCGAAATCCTATTGCTAAGAAACTTTTGTTCCAAATCTTATACTCACCCTTCTTCCTAAACTTACTGACTATCTTCCTAATGCTACAGACTATCCCTTTTTGACTGGATGTTCTCTTCTACATTCAATCATCCAAGTAAACGTGGTGCGAGCTTCAGAGGAGGAGACTACCAACAGGCTATCTCATGCAACATCAAAGGGTTTATTGGGTGTCCAGAATGCTGGGGTTCAGAGCTCACCTGAATAGAGCAGATAGCCCTGAGAATAGCTGAAGTAGAGCTTATATACTTTCCCTGGAGAGAGAAGGGTGGGAATTGTATTGATGGGTCAGGGCGAGTGGGCGGTTTGCATGCAACTGGGAGAGGGAGTACATTCTGCAATTTGGCAGCTGGGGATAGAACATTCTGGGAACAAGTTTTGCAAACATTTCTCAAGATTTCAACAGTGTTCTGTTAAGCATACAGAAAAACAAGATGTGACAAGTACCTATTTTATTAATATTTCATTCCCCACTTCTTCTTCTGGCTAATTTTAATCATAAAAATGATCATTGGAGGGTGTCACATTCAATGTCTGCTAGTGGGGTATTACCATAAGTTTAACTCCTCCAATTTGAGCCTGGAGAAAAGACATTACACGGTTGAGCAAACAGGGTTTTATAGTTAGCAATAATATGAGGATTATTATTGGACCGGCCAGGGTTGATAAAAACGTAGTTAACCAGGGGGACTGTGTGAACCAAGACTCAAGCCACCCTTTTGGGCCCTCTCTCATTTGTTGATGCTCTTCAAGGTGTCTTTTAAATTTACTCATAGATTTTATTACGACTCCAGTATAGTCAGCATAAAAACAACATTCTTCCCTCAATGCAGCACAAAGGCCCCCTTCTCTAATGAAGAGGAGGTCCAACCCTCAACTGTTCTGTAAAACAACTTCAGAGAGAGAGGTTAAAGTTTCATGCAAAGCCCTGAAGGAGGTTTCTAATATCTTACTTTTGCTCTATTGCTGCTTCTAATTGGGTCATCTTTTGTGTCCCATGGACAATGCCACTGGTTCCTCTGCCCACACGTGCAGCAACTCCTATTCCTAATAGGATGGCTAAAGTGAGGGATATATGTTCCCAGTGGAACCGGTTGTATGCCCCCCCTATTTGATCCTCAAATGAACCTGCGTCATGATAGAGCACTCTGGGAAACATCTGCACCATTACACAATTTATCACATATCCTGATCATTTCATGAAAACATAAACGATGTTTAACTATATAGAATTATGCTGTTGTAGGCACTGACAAAGCAAGGCACCTAAGATAGCACTCAAGAGAGGGAAACAGTCCTATTTTGTTGCATCCGGATTCAGAGGGCATTGCTTATATTGTAATCAATTAATCCCCTGAACCTCAAGTTTAGGTAGTTTCAGAATTTTGTACCCAACATATAAGGGATGGGGCTCAGAAGTTCACAGTCTTCAGAAGTTTAAAAAAGCAGTATTTGTTTCTGTTTTTCCTTCTGTTCTGGGCAAGTTAACTTTTCAAGGACACCTGGGAGGAGGAGAGCTTTTTCTTCCCTTTCTTATTTTCCCCCTGCCAGCTGTTACCATGGAGCCCGGTTGGTAATTTCTTTATCTTAGAAATGTAGCCATCTCTGTGAAGCCCCAGCTGAAGGCCAGAGGACTTGTTCACATATTTTGTGAAAAACTAGTTAGGGGTTGTCTAGCTTAGAAGTACTGAGATTTTTAGCCAGTGGCCAAGTAGAACAGGGCAATACGAAAGACAAAGTTTATCTACATTAAAGTCTTTATTGGGACTGTTTGGCTGAAAGTTCAAAACTCAGCCATGGTGAAGATTTCTGAAGAAGGTCATTTAAGACTTTTCTGTGGGCCTGGTACAGAGGGGGAAAGACGGGGAAGGTGGGGCTGAGAGCACCTCCGAGGATCTGAGAATGAGGGAAAAGAGAGATGTAAAAGAATAATGCGAAAGGGTATTGGGAATTTCCTAACAGCAAACTTGAGCAGTAGATCAGGTAGAGCAGAGTGAAAGACGGGAGTGAGGATCCCAAAATCCTGTGAGGGACTTTAAATTTTAGTAACCTGTTTTCAGTGATGACAAAGCAACTTTAAAGGCCAATTATATTACATCTTGGATAAGGGTCTCAGGGCTCTCCTCAGCTCGTTTGAGCATTGGGTTAGCTGGTAAGAGGACCTGGTGGGACCCGGTGAGGGCACTGACAGGAGATGAGAGGAATGAGTCGGTGGAGCGGTACCTATGTACCTGCTACCTCAGCAAGGGGGCGATGGTCTGAGAACTGGTGGAGCTTTGGGTTTCTGATCTAGTTATTGGAGGGGAGAAATCAAGTTGCTGAGATGGGAGTGACATCAGAGGGTCTAGAGCAGAAGGCTGAGGATAATGATCTATTGGAGAAGCATAGTTCAGGATGTGAGTGAGGTAGGGAAAAGGCTTCCACATAGGTGAATTTCCTTTCACTCTTTTGAGCACTTGCAGAAGTGAAAAAGATCACGCAAAATTTGAGGATCTAGAGACCCCTCTGGGTGCCATAGTTTTTGGTTGTCTAATTGGTAATGTGGCCAATGCTGTGTACTGAATTTGATGAAGAATTGGGGTTCCATCAGGCAGCCCCTGTATGCACACATTCCCATGACATACAGAAAAAGACGGCTTTTCCCCCACTCAGCCATTACTCTTTGTGGCTTTGATAGTCTGCCAGGCAAACTTAGTAATCTAGACTAGCCAACCTGCATCTGGCTCGCGTGTCCCTACATCCATAATGTTTGTTTCCATTATCTATGGTACAGAAGGGATTTAATGGTATTTTAGTGGGATCCTCTTCATCAGGGATATCACAATAGGAAATACGTATAGCCAGCTAAAAAATGTCTGGGTGGAGAGATGGCCACCAGGTCCCTAAGGGGGCTGTATGCGAGATAGACCATACTTCTTTTCCAGTAGGATTTGTGATCAGCCATCACTGCTTAATGGGCTGATGAGGGTTAGGACTACTTGTAGCCAAGGGGAGAGTATATAACCTTATTCACATTGCGAATACACAATTTGAAACTGTTACCAGTCTTTTTCAGTTTCCAGAAAGATTCTGTACAGGCAGCAGGCTTGAGATGAGAGGTATGGATCCAGGAAGTGATTCTGTTTACGTTTACCACTGTAGGTGTTATAATAGCACCTGGTATGGTCCTTTTCAGCGGGGTACCAGGGATGACACCTGATATCATCTTACATAGATGAAATCTCTTACTTGATATGGATG